>NW_025795545.1:154117-426555 GCF_021613505.1 Equus quagga
AACATGGGGGCGATCATGGTGTAAAATAGGGCAAAAACCTTGTCGTTACTGACAGAATCAGCTGTTGGGACATAGGTTAAGATGAGGGGCAAGAAGAACATGAACACGACAGTGATGTGTGAGCCACAGGTTGAGAGGGCTTTGTGGCGGCCCTCAGAGGAATGGGTTCTCACAGTGGACAGGATGATGATGTAAGAAATTAGCAAAGCAACAAAAGTCAAAATGGACATCACCCCTGTTGTGGTAATGATCGCAATGACCAACAAACTGGTGTCCATGCAGGCCAGCTTTAGCAAGGGGAATACGTCACAGAAATAGTGGTCTATCTGATTGGGGCCACAGAACGGAAGTTCAATAATAATCAATACATGCAGGATTGAATGGATAAATGCCCCAATAATAGAGGCCATCACAAGGACATAGCACACTTGTCTGCTCATGATGACCATATAGTGAAGGGGTCTGCAAATGGCTGCATAGCGGTCATAGGCCATGGCCACCAAGATGAAGATCTCAGTGGCACCAAAGAAGTGGGCGTAAAACATCTGGGACATGCAGTCGTTGTAGGAGATGGTCTTCCTCTGGGCCAGTAAGTCTGTGATCAGTTTGGGGGCCACCGTGGAGGTGAAGCAGACATCCATGAGGGACAAGTAGCTGAGGAAAAAGTACATAGGCTGTTCACTGAGGTGGCTCCACCTGATAGTGAGGAGAATGAGCAGGTTTCCTGAAAGAATTGCAACATAACAAAGAGAAAACACGACAAAGCAGGCAACTTTCACATCCTCATCACTGAAAAGTCCTAGAAGGATAAATTCTGTGATGTTTTGATGTCCCATTGCTTCTGTGGGTTTGATCCTGTAGAGGGGGAAGTTAATATACCTGAAACACTCAACTATTTGAAATTATTGATTTATTTTAAAAGTCATTCATTTATTCAATAAATATGTATTGAAGGTTTATTATAATACAATCACCATAATTGGCTAAGGGTACAGCAGTGTACAAAATACATATAATCTCTACCCACAAGTGGCGTGAAGTTCAGTAGAGCAGACATACAGTAACAATAATAGCACACATCATCAGTTAATTACAATTATGCTGAGTTCCAAAGTCTCTCACTTGCCATGAACCACAAGATGAATACATAAAAGATCAAATGCTCTTTTCCAGGTCAATTTTGAGATGTAATTTCAGCATTATACTTTAGGAGTGATTTTTGAATCTCCAGTATGTGTAAAACAGCACTGAGGTTATCTATGCTTCAAAGGGTGAAATGTCATTATAATTCTCAATACTTCCCAGTGATTTAATCTGTGCTGAATCTTGAAAGTTCAGTGATGTCACTAGACTTCAATGAGCTCATAATTTTAATTTCAGAAAGTGGCTTTAGAACATTTTCATGAACATTAAAAAAAAGGGAGGGAGAGAAAGAACAACAAGCAGATGACAAGTTTTGCTCCACTGCATGGGCTTCTAGTACATTTACAGCTTCCTGAAATTGACCCTATTTCTCAGTTCACTTCCCAGTATAGCTCAGGAGTCCTTATCATTTTTATCCTTTGGTCACACTTTCTGTACTTCCTTTTATGACAACATCCTTGGAGGGGCAAATTGCATCCAGAGAGTCTTCTTCATTTAATCTGTTTTGCCACCTTGTATCTCTTTAAATTGAACCTCTTAACTTGCTTGTTTTGTGTGTGTGAGTAAGATTGGCCCTGATCTAACATCTCTGCCAATCTTTCTCTATTTTATGCAGGATGCCACTGCAGCAGGGCTTGATGAGCAGTGCTAGGTCCACACGTGGGATCCGAAACTGGGAATCCCAGGCTGCCCAAGTGGAGTGTGAACTCAACCACCACACCACTAGACCAGCCCTCCAACCACTTGCTTTCTTTGTCAGGCTTATTAAACTCACGTGGGGCCAAGTCCGGGAATATTTTAGTTAAAAAGGGATTATTACTTTGGTGGAAAGTACACTACATCTCTTACTTCCTTTCTGCAACCTGATCTAAAACGTTATCACAAAACTTCTAAACTCAAGGCTGAGTTTTATACAAAGATGAACCCTACATATTGACAAAGAATTGCCAGCCTGTGGAGAGTTATAACAGCAATTGAACATTGCTGTTTACGCTGAGTTTCTTTTACATTACTTTAGAAAAATGCACATTGGACATACAAAGTGATTTCCAATAAGATTTTAAGGAAAAGTATGGACTTTTGCTTTGAAATCCATCTGTGAATGCCAAGTTAATACCCCGTGGTGTGATTTCTTGCAAAATCTCCGGAAGTGTGGCTGTCACACAAGTGAAACTCCAACTTCAATGGTTCTGAGTTGTGGTATGATTTCTTTAAAATAAAAAGTTAAAGATTCTTTTAACTGTGGGTTACTTGTCCTTAAAAATGAATTATCTCCTTGAATAAAGAGTTGTGTTAAAAGATAATAAAATACTGAAGCAATTAAAGAGAAATACCACATTTAATGGTTACAGGGGATCAATATAGAAGAGATGTAAATTCTTCCCAAATTAATCCATGTATTCAATAATTAAAACAAAAGTTCTGACAAAATTCTTTATAAAACTTCAAAATCTGCTTCCAAATTTCAGAAACAATGTCTATAGTAGTTAACTTTATAAAAGAAAGAACAAAAAGTATAAACATACTTTTTAGAATTGAAGTATATTATAAAACTATGACAATTAAAGATTTGTTAGTGAAAGATTGCTGAACTCGAAGATAGCCAATAAATAAACAAGTAAGTATATTGAAATTTATTCTATACTTAAGTTGAAATTTCAAATTGATGTGAAATTGTGAACTTTTCAGTAACTGAGGTTAGGACTTTGAATCTCCCTCTGCGGGTAAAAAATAAAACAACAAAACGCTTCATAAGGCATAAAAAAATTATATACTGAATTATTGAAAAATATAAATGTATCAAACAAAGCTAGAAAATATATTTGAGAGGTAATTAGAATGGATTTATAAGTTAGGGAAAATTTTTTAAGCAAAGCACAAAAAAATTATAAGAAACAATATATTTAAAATTGCTGTATGGCACAATTTCATATGAACAAAATATTTTAAAAACTAATTGGAGTAAACATAAATCCTATAAATCAATATTATAAAAATAAGTAAGTGAAATTTCTAAAAGAGCAAAACATTTGACTAGGCAAAACAAAGACAGGAAAGTACTAGCTAGCAAAAAACATATAAAAATGCTCAACCTCATCAGAATCAGATTAAACAACAAGATACTATTCTCAATTGTCAACTTCATAAAAATAAAAGTTAAAAGCCTGTTCATATAACATTTTGGTAAGCTACCCAGTAAAACTACACCAGAAAGCATACAAAAACATATTCATAGCAGACATTCAAACTTGGAAAATGGAAATGATATAAATTCCTGCCAATAGAATGGAAATAGTATGTGGTACATTCTTCTTATGGAAAACTAGGCAGAAATGTAAATGTTGGATAAATCTTGCACATCTATCATGATACAAATCGCTAACATATTTTTTAGTGGAAAACATAAAAAAAGTACAAAGATAATCACAATATGATAACTAGTGTGTTAAAAAAAATCACACCCACAGAATATCATGTAGTTTTCGTGAGAAACTCTGTGCTTATAACTTAATATGAAAAGGTTTGGAAGGAAAGATTTACTTGTTACAAACAAAAATGGTAATGGTCAGAGGGGATTTTAGTGTTATACAATATTATGATTTCCCTATCAAAGCAATTATTTCAGTATTCTGTAAACAAAGTTAATTTTAAAACATTATTTTGTAATATGATTTGAGAAGAATATAATAATGAATGGAATTAAAACAAAATATGAATCATAATCCTTTATTGCAATTCAGTAAACTCATATAACTTACCACAATGGTGCCTCTATTTCTTTAGTAAATGTAGACATAGATGCTATTATCCAAGCATTATATGCTGTCAATTGTCATACAAGATATAAATATAATTAGACACATCCTTTCTTACCCCCCACTCCTCCAGGAAGAGATATTTGACATAAGGAAATAGAAAACATCTATATCTGCATCTATATTTATACCAATATCTGCACGCTTTCTTTACACCTATCTCTGGATTTGGCTTTTATATCATCATTAAAAATAGTTACACTTTTATAATTCTGATAGGATTTAAAGAAATTCCAAGATCATCTGCTAAATCTAATAGCTGTTATTATTAAAGACTCACATGTATAATTTACTGTTTTTCGTGGTTCCTAATTTTGCTAAACTAATACTGGCTCTTATTATAGTTTGAATAGAAAGAAACAATAAATTTTCAATGAAGTTTGAATAATCTTGGTCTGCTACATGAAGGGATAACAGCCTCTGATATGTGTGGACACAATAGAAACGCTGTCATCGTTAAAACTTCGGTCTAAAATCCTCATCTCTGCTGCAACAAGTTCACTAAGAAAATCTAGACTGGACAGCATCCAAATGGGATAGTCAGGACACAATGTTCATCCTGCCTTAAAACAGGGAAAAAAATCAACCCCTGATTTTCATGGTCATCTTGGTTTCTGTAGTCTCACAGAAAATGTTTCTTAGGAAATGAGACTGACTAATCTCAAATTCTCAAAATAAAATTGTCAGAGCCTGGTGTAGTGATGCAGCAATAAAGTTCGCACATTCTGCTTCGACAGCCTGGGGTTCACCATGTCTGAGCTCAGGTGCGGACCCACAAAAGACTTTTTAAGCCATGCTGTTGTAGGCATCCCACATATAAAGTAGAGGAAGATGGGCACAGATGTTAGCTCAGGGCCAGTCTTCCTCAGTAAAAAAGGGGAGGATCGGCAGCAAAAGTTAGCTTGGGGATAATCTTACTCAAAATAAATAAATAAATAAATAGAATAAAATTGTCAACTGCATCTTTGAATGAGACAAGCTATAAATGGTGGGTGAGAGTGCTTGAGTTTCAGTAAGTGGACTCCAATATATGGTCCACTAGTTAACTCTTGCCTAATCTAATCAAGTTACTTACACTGAGCCTTTTTTTTTTAATGTGTAAAGCAGTGATGATAGTAGTACCTACCACACAGGATTCTTCTGAGAATTAAAATAAAATATCCATATAAAACATTTAGGTACAGATATGTGCATCTAATACATTGTAAGAATTAGGTAAATATTGACTCCTTAATTATTAATTGAAAAAGGATTGATATTCTATGACTGTTTCACCATTTCTAAGACAAGAGGAGTTCAGAGAATAGATTTTCTCCAGTGAGTTTAACATATCACTGAACAAATTCCAAAGTTATAAAATATTTTGACAACACTGCTGAAAATCCCAGACTACTACCAGGACATGGGGTAGGTAATGGGATTTCCCACTTCACAGATGAGAGAACTGAAATCAAGGCAAAAATTCATTTATGAAGGCCTATAGTGCACTAGAAAAGATCATCGCTCTAAGAATAATTGAATCAAATCTTTCAAGAAAATAATTATTTTCCCCAATCTTTTACTTAGGTTATTTTGTAGTTCTCTGCAGTTTTTTTTTCAATTTTAATAATACATGTCTGATTTACCTTTGTTAAAGAAATAGTCATTAATTATGTAATTTGAAGTTCTCCAATTGTGATCACTGAAATTTCCTTCTACTACCCTATCCAGTTCAAATATCAGGGAGTTTTGCAAAGTATTATAGACCTATGACACAGTGAGGCAAGAAGCAGAGGTTTGGGTCCTTATTGGACACTCCCTAATTATGTGATTTGTGAAAAAGTCCCTCAATTCTATGGGTACTTATTTCTTCTTAAGACAATGAGGAATTATAGTTTTCATGAATTCTTCCAGGTGCAAAGAACTAATTTTCTAAATCAAATGATTTATCAAGTAATTAATCAAAGTGATGTTATCAATTCCATAATTTTCTGACTGTCTTCATTCTGCTTACTACTTGTCTTACTCAATTATTTTATCTTTTTCAGACTTTCATGGTTTTTTATCAATGTTTTTCTATCCTAAGTAGAGTACAAAATATTCCCTTAACCTTCTGTCTCAGCATCAACAGTCCCATGTTAGGAACAGGATTTCAAGAGAGCATTCCCATTGTCCGTTTTCTATTAGAACAAACCTCCTGAAGTTGTTTTGTAAACACTTATAATGCCAATTTGTGACATGAATTATAAAACATTCAAGGTTATAAAAGAAATAGTTACAAAGCAGATATATTTTTATAATACATATTCATGGAAAAAATAATTCCCTTAAATAATAAGCAAACAAGGATAGATGATTCTATAGCTATTCAGAGATGACTTCACATAGACTCAGGCATGCAAAATAAAAAAAAAGAAAGAAAGAAAAAGGAAACAAAAAACCAACTCACATATATAGTATCAGCCAATTCCAATCAGTATTTGAAAGGATATCTTTGTCTTCTTGAACTCATGAGAACAAATGAAAAACAAATCTATTGCAAACAAAAATAATACGGAAATCTTTTAGGGGAAAAAACACAATGAAAAAAGTCTCATTCTTCGTATCTAGCTTTTAAAATATACTTAAAATAAGTACATCTTAAAAACTAGCTTTATGCATACTCAAAATGAGAATGAGAATTATATCACAAAACTGCAGGGAAAATGTCAAACTCATTTGGCCTTTCTCTCTTGTCTCTTTTCCCTCTGATGCAATAGTGAGCAGCAAAGACAAAGTCCCTTCACACTCAGGAGTCGGTGACTCTTAGAGAAGCTGCACTGAAAGTCAGGAGTATTTCAAGGCGCTGCAGGTACCTTGGTGCTGCGATCCCAATGTCAGTCCCGATGGTAATTCTTGGACAAAGCAAGTAAAACTAAACTCTGCTGATTTTAATTTGCTATTGCTTTGGCTTTTCAATTGTGCCTTTTTAAATATATTATTTTAGATCGCTTCAAATATATGTTGTTAAATATCAAAAGTAGGTTTTATGGTCAAAGACAAATTTTAAAAGTAGCCTTATTACTTTCTATATAGAAAATAAACCCTGTTGCATTCATTATATTTATTAAGAGTCTTCATCTGCTTCTATTACCGAAGCTAATTAATTACTAATATTGAAGGTATCCAGATTTCTCTTAACTTATAAAGGGGAAACTTAAATGTTTCCATTTCCACAAAGTTTATCCTCATTATATTGTCTTTCCTCCAACATAATTTCACACCCCAGGTCATTCCATTACACTCCTAATACCTATCTTTGCCAGACCATTGATTCCCCTTTCATAGACAGTCTGAATATTTTTTGGCCATTTTTGTGTTTGTATTTTTACATATTGGTATTATTCTCTGATCTTCTCCATAGACTATTACCTCAATGAAATCAGGCTCTGCTCTTTCTCATCTTCTATCTAATTATTATTATTATTTTTTGAGGAAGATTAGCCCTGAGCTAACATTCACCACCAATCCTCTTTTTTTGCTGAGGAAGATTGTCCCTGAGCTAACATCTGGCCTGCATTCGTCTACTTTACATGTGGGATGCCTCCCACAGCATGGCTGGATAAGTGGTGCATAGGTCCAGCACCTAGGATCAGAACCTGCCAACCCTGGACCACTTAAGCAGACAACACGAACTTAACCGCTACACCACTGGGCTGGCCCCTCTAATAATTTAATTTTTAATCATGGCCAGAGAAACAGCAATAATTGAAAACAGTCCTTACAATGTGATAGTAATCATGGTAAGGACTTTAAAAGGATTTTTCATTTTAATGCACATAGTGATCAAATGATATGGTACTATTAATATTTCTACAGAGGCACAAGAGGTAAATTGACAAGTCTAGGAAGCAAGTGACTAGTATATTAGAATTTGACCTTGGCTAAGATGCTTACTAACACTACAATGACTTTGAACAGCACTGCTACACTTTACACATAGTACAACACTCAATAAATATTTCTGAATTTTCAATTTAAAATAAGATAGTAAAATACTGTGCTGAATATTTCAAAATCATGTTTAAATTTTAAATTACACAGGATTCATGTTATACATTTTTCTCCAAATTATACAGTCCATTCATAGTAGAATTTCAATAGCAACAACAAAACAAATTGCTAAGAAAATTTTCATAATTTTGATTATATTTGATGATGGTAAAGCAACATATACTTTAAAAGATTTATTTTTAAAAATTTTTATTGAACTACTCTTATAATTGTTGTTGACTGCCTAAATTATTTAATTGTTGTGGTTTTGATTTCAGAAACATTGCAAGGAGGAATGATTATGTTAAAATGTATGAGTGTGTTTGTGTGTATATGTCATGTGAATGGTAGCAAGAGTATGGTTGAAAGACGCAGCATAGAGAGCTTGTCAGGGGTGATTTAATGTTTATCACCTCAGATGTTGAAGCCAGTGTCTGAGTTTGAATTCCTGATGTGCCTATAACCAGCTATGTGCCTTTGGGTAAGATACTTACCTCCCTAGAATCTTCATTTATAAATGCAATAAGAATATGTATTTTATCACACATAAGTAATAGGCATTATCCATTATTATTATAGTTAATATTGTTGTTAGTAGTAGTAGCAGATTAATTTTATTTTCAGAAGCTTTCTGATGCAATTTCCAGGAAAGTTAGTGAAGGGAACTCTGAAATATTTAAAAGACAAAGCATTCAGATCACAATCTTCAGACTGAAGTAAATGACATGTAAGGGAAAAATAAGACAATAGCTCACGATGCAAAACTATGTGGAACTAAAATTTCAGTTCCCACTTTAGGCCCTCATCCATGGGATTTACATGTTCACGTGTGTAGACAATTCGTTATTGATTGTGGAAGATATTTGAAGACCATCATATATTTAGTTGGATTCACTGATTGTTTAAACTGCTATAAAATGTCACTTATATTTCCTACAAAATCCCCCTCGCTTAAGGGAAAGTCATATTTAATCATTATTTAATCATTGATAATATTTTGGTAGAGGATGCAAAGGCAGCATATTTAATAGAGAGAGTAGAACTATCCTCATTTTAGAAATACTGAGTTATACATTCTCTGATTCTTGTGATAAAGCTATGGTGTTTCTTTATTTTTAATTTATTTTTTATTTGTTTATTTATTTTCAGATGTACCTCATAATATATTTTGAATTCTGTTTAGATTACATTATGTTCACCACCTGAAAACTAATTGTAGTCCATCCCCTCACATGTGAACCTAATCACCCCTTATGCCCTTCCCCCTCCCTACTTCCCCTAAGGTAACTGCCAATCCAATCTTCAATGCTACATGTTTGTCTGTCATTGTTTTTATCTCCCACCTATGAGTGAGACCATATGGAATTTGACTTTCTCCCTCTGACTTATTTCACTCAGCATAATACCCTCAAGGTCTATCCTTGTCACAAATGGCCAGATTTCATCATTTCTTATGGCTGAAGTAATCCATTGTGTATAGATACCACATCTTCTTTATCCATTCATCCCTTGATGGGCATCTAAGTTGCTTCCATGTCTTGGGTATTGTATATAATGCTGCAATGAACATAGGGGTGCAAGTATCTTTATGCCTTTGTTTTTTCAAGTTCTTTGGATAAATACCCAGCAGTGGGATAGCTGGAACGTATGGTAGATCTATCCTTAATTTTCGGAGGATACTCCATACTGCTTTCCATTGCGGCTGCACCAGTTTGTACTGCCACCAGCAGTGAACAAGGGTTCCCTTCTCTCCACACCCTCTCCTACATTTGTTGTTTCCTGTCTTGTTAATTATAGCCATTCTGACCGGAGTGAGGTGATACCACTCATTGTAGCTTTGATTTGCATTCCCTGATTGATAACTAATGATGTTGAGCATCTTTTCATATGCCTGTTGGCCATCTGTATTTCTTCTTTGGAGAAATCTCTGTTCTTTTTGCCTATTTTCTAATTGGATCGTTGGGGTTTTTTTTGTTTTTCAGCTGTATTAGTCCTTTGTATATTTTGGATATTAACCCCTTATCTGATATATGGCTTGCAAATATCTTCTCCCAATTTTTAGGTTGTCTTTTCATTTTGTTTATGGTTTCCTTTGCTGTGCAGAAGCTTTTTAGTTTGATGTAGTCTCATTTGTTCATTTTTTCTTTTGTTTCCCTTGCCTGGTGAGGCATTTGAATTGAAAATATGCTGGTCAGACCAATGTCAAATAACCTACTGCTTATGTTTTCTTCTAGAAGTTTCATGGTTTCAGGTCTTACATTCAAGTCTTTAATCCATTTTGAGTTGGTTTTTGTGCATGGTATAAGGGAATGGTCTACTTTCATTCTTTTGCATGTGGCTGTCCAGTTAAGCTATGATTTTTCAAAACTCTGTTATCACTGTGGTAGATATAATTCCAAAATGCCCCTAAAGATTTCCTCCTCTATTCCTTAGGAGTGTAAATATGATAATGTATCATACCTATATTAAATTATATGTCAAAAAGGATATCAAAATATAATTACAGTTATTAATTAGTTGACCTTGAGTTATATGTTCGGACTCTACTCCCATAAGCTCTTTAAAAACAAAGAATTTTTCCTGGCTAGTAACATAAGAGTAAATTAGAGAGATTTAAACAAGAATTAAATGCACCATTGATGGCCTTGAAGACAGAAGGGCCACATGCAGGCAGTTCTAGGAGCTGAGAGTGACTCCCAGCTGACAGCCAGCCAGGAGATTGGGGACTCAGTCCTACAATCAGAAAGGACTGAATTCTGCCAACAACATGAATGAGCCTGGGATCAATTCTCAGAATTTCCAGATAAGATCCCAGCCCAGTAGATCCTGGTTTTTGCCTTATCAATGACAGAAACCAGCTCACTCAAACTCCAGACAAGAAGCACGGTGATAGTAAATGGGTGTTGTTTTAGGCTATTAATTTTGTGGTAATTTGTTATGCAGCAATAGGAATCTAAAACAGTCAAAATACCTACTTAGCTTTTAGATTTATTATCTAGAAGTTTAGTTTATTATCTAAGTTTAGTTTAGTTTTAATTTAGCTTCTAGATTTATTATCAATATACCTAAACATAGCAAAGAATAGTGCATTAAAAGTGATAGAAATTCTGTTAAATTTTTCTTTAAAACAGCTGAGGGCTTCTAGAAGAAGACAGATTTGTTTTTCCTTTGTAGTCTAGGTACACACACACACACACAAATAATTCAAGTATATCAAACATGATGTGCTGGTAAAAATATGATAACATGTCAACAACAGATCTTAGATACACTTCTTATATACATAAAAGACACAGTTGGATGGTTCCAAGGGTATAAAAACAATTAAAACAGTAAGTCAAGCGATTTAACCAAAAAAATTTATATTGATCAGTAAGTTAAAATATTATCTGACAATAAATTGTCAGAATGGCAAGTAAATGAAAGAAATGAAGATATAAAAAGAGTAGATCAGAGACTATTAGAATTCTAGAATACCACACTGATGTGGGAAGGTCACATACGAAAATAAACTTGTTTTATGTCCATTTCTCTACTTCTCTTTTCTATCATTGTTAACTTGAACTTATTTTTTCCCCTTTCAGCTCATGCAAAAGAAAAAGAAAACAAAAAGACTTCAACGATATCTGCCTAAGTATGAATATGATTATGCCTGTTTATAGTCAAATTTTCTTTTCCTTGAGTCTAAATGGACTGAGGGAATGGGAAAGGGAGATGGAGGGCTTAATGGAAGATGAAGATCTAACATGAACATAATGGATGAGATAAAGAAGAGCACTTGATATGGGAGGTAGTAAGAGGATTCTTGGGCACTAGGACTAAGGAATAGCCCCTAACAACGCCATGATGTATTTGTCATTGTCACAGAGCCCTACAAGAAAAGGCACCTTATTGCTCTCGTGTTTTGCCATCATTATGATAATTGCATCCACTTTATAGTTATTAACTGTAATATCGAAGTTATTAACTGCTACTTAATGCTGTTCTAGAATCCCACCATTTCCAAAAATACCAAACAGCAAAGTTCTAGGGAAGCATCTTCATCTATTAAAACCATGAAGCTTCTCAAGTACATTTGTACTTCCCTTACCAGTACAAGCTTATTGTGTTAGTGAAGCGAGTGTCTTCTGGACCCTCCCATAAAACAGTAAGCTTCTGGGTTCTCTGGCCTTAGATTTACTGAGTTTTATTGTGGTAGGCCAAATAATAGTCCCTAAAGATGTCTACATTCTAATCCTTGGAACCTATGAAAATACGAACCTATGAAAATATGTTTACATGGCAAATGGCATTAAGATTACAGATTGAATTAATGTTCTTAATAAACTGACCTTGAAACAGGGAGATTATCCTGGATTATCCAGGTGGGCCCAGTGAACCATAAGAGTTCTTAAAAGCAGAAGAGGAGGGCAGAAAAGAGAGTCAGAGGGAGATGTGACAATGAAAGAATAGTCAAATAGATGCAACATTTATTACACTGAAGATGGAGTTGAGAGGCCGAAAGCCAGGGAATGTGTGCAGCCTCTAGAAGAAGGCAAACCAAGGAAGTGGTGTCTCCCCTTTTGTCCCAGAAAGGAACAAAGCCCTGCTGACATCTGGATTTTAGCCCTGTGGGAACCATGTTGGGCTTCTGACCTACAGATCTATAAGATAATAAATCTGTGTTGTGTTAAGCCACCAGGTTGATGCTAATTTTTTACAGCAGCAATAGAAAACCAATACAGCTACCATTCTGTATATGCCTTAAAGAGTCAGATCTAGTTGTTTTAATCAGAATATCAGTACTAGCTTCCTAGCACTGCTATAACAAAGTACAGCAAACTGGGTGGCTTAAACAGCAGAAATGTATTGTCTTACAGTTCTGGAGGCTGAAATTTTGAGATCAAGGAGTTGGAAAGGTTAATTACTTCTGAGAGCTATGAGGATAATCTGTTCCTAGCTTTTGGTAATTTACTGACAATTTTTGACATTCTTTGGTATGTAGATGTATCACACCAATCTCTGCCCTCATCTTCATCTGGCATTCTCCCTGTGTCTGTATGTGTCCAATTTTCCATTTTTACAAGGACACCAACCATGTTGGATAACATGGGCTCACCATAAAGACATCATTTTAACTTGATTACCTCTGTAAAGACCTATTTTGTTCTGTTTCGTTTCCTAAAATTGTCTTAGTGAGGTTATGTGAGCTTTTAACATTATGAAAATTTCAGGTATACATCATCAATTTTTGACTTCTCTATAGACTGCATTATGTTCACCATAAAAAGGCTAGTTTCCAACAGTCACCATACATACGTGCCCTTTTACTCTCTTTTCCCTCCCCTAACTCCCTTCTCTTCTAGTAACTACCAGTCTGTTCTCCTTATCTGTGTGTATATTTGTTTATCTTACACATGTGAACGAAATCATACAGTATTTATCTTTCTCTGAATTATTTTGCTTAGCATAATACCCTCAAGTTCCATCCATCTTGTGTAAATTAAATGGCATTATTTCATCTGTATATCGCACAGTAATATTCCACTGTGTATACATATATACACACTTCAACAAAAACATCCTGGTGAGGTTGCACATTCAGTCATCTTTGCAGTTCTATTACCTTTATTATAAAACCCTAGACTAAAATTAAAGCATAATCTCTGCAGGATATGTGGTGACATGTGACATGGAAGCTCTATGTTAAAACAATGTCTGGAAGACATATTACATAGAGTGTAACTGGGGCGGTACCTAAGTTATATCTAATGTACACCTCTTTTCATATTCCCCTTATCTTAAAATAGAAGACAACTTCAATTAAAACTCTGCCAACTGGAATCTGCTAAGGTGAAAACCTTACAAGAACAGAAACAAAGTGTAGCAGTTGTGATCAGTGATAAACTTCTTGAGAGGGATTAGCCATGAAAATCACAGAATCTGAAAAGAAGCAATGTACATATGTCACTAGAGTTCATGGCGGAATTCGCAGGTTTCCACTCTCACATGGAGAATCAAATGACCTTTTTCTCAAGCTAAAGCAATTTTAAAGTTGTTGGTACAATGAAATTAATACAAATTTAGTAATTTTAATATAATTTAGTAATTTAGAAATAGAAGTTCCAAATAAACAAAAATTATCATATTGAATTGCTTTATGGATAAAAATACAAGCAAAATAACAAATTGAAACCGGAAAGATTCCTAGTGAACACGTAGTTATAGACCATGGTGTTGATGGATGGTGACGAAAGGTGATATTTATCTCCATTGCATAAATACAATTTGCATTCAAATATCTCAGTCTTTCTTAAATTACTCTATTTTCTGGGTTATATTAAAACTCACTAAAATAATTCATATCTGTGATGTAGTTATTTCTATTTTAAAGCCTAAAAATCCTCCTCTGGATTATAACAGTCTTTGTTTAATCAGTTATTATTTTCAAACTCTCTATCATCAACTGCATGTACTCTTAACTTTTAACCCACATAAATATATCTAACTTAATTTTGGCAATCCATGGTACAATCAAAATAATCCAATATTATAAACAAATTATTATAGTTGGTATGATTCAAAGGAAAACTTAATACTTCCCCGAAGTTAAAAGGGATCATTTTAGGAGCAAAAAGTAATGTATACAAAAAGAATAATATGAGTACAACCTTAACAGTGAGAACCTTCCTAAGATAAAATGACTACTTCAGAAGGGTGAATGTTCTCCCTGTGTTCTGTCACTGCTCTAGAAGGATCAAGGTAGACATATGATAAGAATTTGAAGTATAACCCCAAGATATAGAAGGGAGATTACCTAGATTATATATCTTGTCCCTTAAAAATGAAAATTATACAGTTATATGAATCTGGTGCTTTCTCCTGAGTCAGGGAAAACAACCAAACTGAAGTTTCATGAACAGATATTATGAGACCAGTATCTAATAAAAGCACCATCGAGACAGAAAACCTGCCAGGTGGTGAACATAAACATATAGATGTGTAACTATAAATAGAGATACCAGAAGTCAACACAAAGAAGGGAAGGGAAAACATTAGATCAAAACCAGAAGTGATACTAAGCAGGCAAGAGGGGCAGGAACACCGTGTGGAACATCCAACGCAGCATGTCTTACATGGCTGTTTGTACCTAGTACTGTATCTTCTTCTACATAAGATTGACTGAACACTAACCAGTGTATGAGTTCACATTCCCTATTTTCCAGAAGGAACTAACTCTTATGCCACAGGTTAGGATTATATTAACTCCACAATAAGAAGATAATACACTCTATGGACTGTGAGATGAATACAAACAATGAAGAAAAATTTGAAACATGCATTCATCTTTTGTCATCTGAGATTAACTTCTTGCTCCATAACATCCTCATGGCATTTTTTACTTCTGTATTCCTCAGTGTATAAATCAGAGGGTTGAGCAAAGGAGTTCCAAGTGTATAAAACACAGCTATCATCTTATCTATGGAAAAAGTGGTTGCAGGGCGTGTGTATATAAATATGCAAGGACCAAAGAACAAGATGACCACGATGATGTGGGAAACGCAGGTGGAGAGGGCTTTTCTCCTCCCTTCAGCACTGTGGTTTCTCAGAGAATGCAAGATGATAACATAGGAGAACATCAGCACGACAAAACTCACTGTACAGATGGCCCCACTGTTGGTTACCAAGAGTAGATTGACCATGTAGGTGTCTGTACAGGCAAGTTTCAACAAAGGCTGCAAGTCACAGAAATAGTGATCAATCACATTGGGACCACAGAAAGGTAAACTCAAGGCCAGAAAAACCTGAGCTAAAGAATGCACACAGGATCCCACCCAGGCCACAAACACCAGTGCACCACAAACCTGTCGGCTCATGATGGTCATGTAGTGCAGGGGCTTACAGATAGCCACATAGCGGTCAAGGGCCATGAGAATTAGGATGAAGATCTCCAGGCAGCCAAAGAAATGAAATGAAAAGACTTGGATTATGCACTCACTGAAAGAGATAGTGGTCTTCTTCAAAAGGGCATCCACAATCATTCTAGGGGCTACGGAAGTAGAATAGCAGGTATCAGATAAGGATAAGTGGAAAAGGAAGAAGTACATTGGAGTTCCAAGTGCCCGGCTGGTCTTGATGGTAGTAATAATCAGAAAGTTACCCAGAAGTGTCCCCAAATAGAAAAGCAAGAAAGTGACAAACACTAGTTTCTTCCTAACAGGATCCTGTGCCAAACCAAGCATAATGAACTCGGTCACATTATTACACAGCTGCATAATTCAAGAATGAGGTGTAGGGGTGATTGTGAAATGGTTTCTCTGCAAAAAAATAAAAGTATTAATTAATGCTGTGAAATGTGGTGCTATGAAATATTTTAATAAAAATAAATATTCTTCATCATGGGCATTTTAGATGTGATTTCTTAATAAGTCATGTCAACACTTTGTTCCACAATTTGTAATGACCGCTTCATAGAGTCATGATGTGTCTCAAATAAGCTTATGAATCTTATACTTTCTGACAGCACTATTAAAATATAGCCCTTTGTGGCTTTTACATGATTCTTATTAATCTTCATAACTCACTATAAATTTTAAATGTATGTCTCCCTTTTATTATTAACTTATTTTTCCACATGCAATGAATCTTGGGGCCCGTGTTTGGTTGGGGTATCATTTGGTATTTTAGATATATTTGACTGTTTTTGAAATTTCCTGATGTGAATGCAAAAATCACACCTTACTTCCACCCCATAAAGAACGTCTTCTTTATATATGTATTTGTTATATATATTTATAAACTTATACTTTTATAAATATATAATATGTTCCAGTGCACCATACACTCACTCCCAGATACTATAGTCTGAAAAAAGAAATAGGAAACACTTATAGCCTCTAAATAATGTACCGTTACCTTGAAGCACACTTATCATATGTAGTATTTGACATACACTAACACTAAGGTAGAGAAGTGAATGATCTTTGATAGTTGGTAGTATCACAAATAGCCCCATTTCTATTTTCCTTTTTCCCACTTCTGAAAAGTACCCCTTAGTGGACCCAAAGTCCCTGAGGTTACATATAAATGAAAGGGGTGGGTATTATTACTCAAGAGTTCACGTTTTCACAATTCAAGTGTTTAGCTTAAGCATTTTAGATCTGAGATCATTTGGGGAGATGTCACCATGCAGTTCGTGTAAGATCAGATCATGGTTGTAATCTCCAGTTGAGTTTGTATTATCCAGGTACTTGAAAACCCCATGTTCTTGTAATAAAGCGGAGACTCACAAGAGGGAGGCTGACTGAATTTCAGACAAGAGGAATAGTGCATAGTCAGTAACTGACTTTGTTCCATTTGTTTTCTGTCCTGGCAAAGTCAATAATTGTTCAACGTTGAAATTTCACTTCCTTCAGTGAAGATTTCTTTTTTGGTTTTGCATTTGGAAAGGGCTATTATCACTGGTTTCACTTCTTAGAACAGAACATTTTCTCTAGATCTTTCTTGTCAAGATGATGTTCAAAAGGATACTGTATGCAAGTTCAAATACAAACTGAAACGTAATGTGTTTAAATATAACTCGGAAGACTTAGTTATCCCATTGTGTTCCTCCTCGATCCCATCCATGCCTTCAATATACTGTCTTGAAAGTTGTAAGTGGCCAAAGCACAGACTAAGAGAGATTAAACAGATATAAAATTTCCCTTATATATATTTTTTCCTCTCCCTTGGTAAGTTTTCTTCTCCCAGCAAACTTGAAATACATCTTATCTCCCTCCAAATCAAAGAGTACTCTTGGGAAAGTGTCTGATGAAGTAATTTAATTTAGGATTCCAAATTTTTTAAAAATTCTATTTGGACTGTGTATTCTTTGCCAAGCATCTTAAACTATGAGGAAACTGAGACTTGGTATCTTAATCCATACAATAACCTCATTCTTTCCTTATTCATTTGAAAGAGTGACCATCATGAAATATTCGTAGTTGAAAATAAGGCCCATGATTGTGGCCTTTCTTTTAAGTGAGTGGCTTTTGATTTGTATATCATCAATCCCATTAGAATGCTCAATTCTAGAACAAGTTTATTTGGACATACATTTTTAAGATAAAATAAGAATCATAATGCATATATTTTCTTCAACTTGTTAATAATTGTGAGTTCACATCAAGTACTTAATAGTTTAATCAATAGTCCCCTTCTTTCCTGAACTGTCCTTTCAATTCTAACTACTTCAACTGGTTTGAAATTTTAAGATCCAACTTTTAAGAAGCGTCTTTGGTGGCCTTCAATGATTCGATTGTGATAAATGAAATTCTCTCTCCTTTTCTCTAATGGCTTCTTTTATAGCTTTTCTTATTACATAGCATACTATTACTTAAATTCAATCATGTATGCTCTTCCTTTAGCTTCCTTATTGTAATAAGAATCACTGAAGATTACATATTCTCAGGATTTTATTCTCCATAGCTCAAAACCCAATGCCTTGTACAGTGTAGGAGCTCGGTATTTGTTTTTAAATTGAATTTTTCAATTACCTCTTAACAAAAAAAAACCTGATTGTTTTAGTGCTATTCTGATTACCAAACGCATACGCGCTATTAATCTACTGTGGCCTTCTATCTATCATGTAGGATAGACAGAGAAAAATGCTCCCAATTTATAAACTCAGAAAAAAAAAGAAAAAAACCTCAGATCAATTTTAAATACCTTAGTAAATCAGCTCCACAACCTGGACCAGATGTTGTAGTCTGAACAGCACCACAAGGCCATGCAAGATTTAGGGACTCTGACACCCATAAAAATGTTCAACTTAGGCATCTGACATTTTTTTACATGAATCTTTGGCCCTTAAATAATGCAAAGAGAACCTTAACATTTTTCATCTCTTCCTGATATTGACGTATGTTTTTGTGAATGTCTTTGTGGACAACTGTAGGTCCACTTTTTTTTCCAGAGGTCTAACACCTTTCATCAGGTTCTAAAAGGAATCTGAGACAAAAATGGGAAAGACTGACCTGGAGACAAAACAACACTAATAAAATAGCACATCTTATAATAACTACTGTACTTACCTTAAAAAAGTTCAGCCAACTTTAGAATGGCTAAATTAGTCAAAACAATGATAAACAGGCAATGTGTTTGGTGGGGAGGTAACAGAGGAGAGCTGAAAGAAAAACAGATAGAAAAAGGTGGAAAATAGATGAGGGTGCAATAGAATGTTAGGTGGTTCATTCTATACTAAAAAAAAACCTGTTTTATTGCAGAGGCCACCATGAGAATCATTGCTTTCCTTAAGGATTGTCTCTCAAACTACCCAATCTTCCTTGATTCGGTTATACCAGACTTCTATCTTTGGGAGAATACCTACACACATTTGTTTCTATGCAAAATTTACCATTCTCTGTGGAAAGGTTAACAAGTTATCCCAAGACTCTTTATTCCTCAAAAGCCCAAATTAAAGAATGATTTTAAAAACTACCCTCCCACATACATGGCATGATTTATCTTTCACCTTCATTACATAGATTTTAGCCTCTACATTGTCATATTTCCTCTGAACTTTCCATGAGGAATAGTTATTCAGCTTTTCAAACTAAATCTTAGATACATGTAAACTGAAAATTATATTCTTATGCTATAATTTTAGAAACGTGCGAAGAGTAATAATTCTGTACTGTGATATATACAAAATTCTATTTAAAGTTGTCCCTTGGTAATAGAAAAGCTGTCATTCTCCAGAAGCTATGTCAAGGTCACTAGCACTATTAATCTTTTCTCTAATTTCTAATCAGTTATAATCTCTTCTAACTTTTAATATCCATAGGGAGGATCTATCTTGTTCAGCTAACTTACAGGAAAAGCATTTGTGAAATTTTCTACACTCTGCCATCTCAAGAAACTGTAATAAACCTTAGGACATGGAATGCATCCTTGTATCTACACAGAGTAATGATGGCTTTCCACATACCTAGTGGTCATAAAATATTTCTTGGGTTCAAAAGATTGTTTCATTCTAAAGTTTATATTTCATTCCACTTATTTACTATATTAACAGTAAACTTTTAAAAATCTATTTTTCCATTCTTTTTGTCGGAGGATGTAGGAGCAATATAGTCAGAAGACACGTAGAAATATATTTTAAAATTATGTTCAATTATTCTGTAATGATGTCTCTCTGACGAGAAAGATTTAAGTAATCTGTCACTTACCTGTTAGAACACTTTGAATTAGTGTCAAGTCCTTCCATCCCTTTTTGAAAGCAGTCATCCCACAGTATACCTGGGAAAAAATCCTGTTATGAATTCCTGAGGGAATGTTTTAAGTCTAATGATGTAAAATATTAGCATCCTAGAGAGTAGAAATCCCTCAAGCTTCTTCTGCTTTGCAATCAGAAACATCCTAGATGCTATAATAAGTTTAATTTCTAGTTTGTCCATTTAGCCCATAGAAGAGAAAGTTAACCCTCCTAAAACTCAGTAACAAAATACAAACAACGGTTTGGGGATATTAGGCATGTCATACTGACCAAAGATACCAGGGAAAAAGAGGAAAACACAAATAATAGACAACAGGAAGAAGAAAAAAACAGTGTCTTGGGTAAAAAAGGAAGCTGATAGCAAGAAACTACTCTGTTGTCACCTAGCTCCCTAAATTTCCCCTCTGTGCATTAGGAGACAAACTTTTCTAGCTCTTGTAATTTATTTGCAAATTCAATTTATTTGCTCAGGAAGGAAATGTGGTGGGTGGAAACCAGAGGTTCCATGGTATGGGCTGCAGAATCACTCACCCTGGAACTAGGGATTTATCACAAGTAGTCTATATGTTTTAATGTAAATTTAAACATGTCAATTCTTAGCCACTTTGTGTCATATTTGGGATAAAATCTTTGAATATTAAAATAGATTAGTGTCCTGTGAAGGGAAGAGAATTTATTTGATGCTGAAAGACTACCCCTTATTTATTAAATATTATTAAATATATTACTTAGAAAGTTGGATTTGAGGTGTTTGCTTCTACTAATGAGAATCATATTTATAAAATATTTCCATCTATTCCTACATACCTATTTAATTAAAGAAGACTTACAAAGGTTAATAGTGGCATAGTAATGAAGGATCTTAGAGTATTGCATGATATCATAAAGTTATGTGTTCCCTAGAATATAGCCTGGTCTCAAAAGCCTAGCCAAGTAGAACAAGATTTTCTGTTTGGAAAATGATAATGAGATGTTTCATCCTTACTCTCTTATTGATTGTTAAAGAGTTCTATAAATAGATGAACTTCCATTACCTTCTAATGGAAGACTGTCTGCAGGTACTTGAGCCTATAAGAAATTCCTGAAAAGTGAAGAACTCAAAGAGATGGCCTAATTAAAGATAGAATCACCTTGATCCTATTTCATAATTTAAAAAGCCACTATGAAGATGTGATGAGGAGGATGAATAGGTGAAGCACAGAAGATATTTAGGGCGGTGAAAACACTCTGTATGATACTACAATGATGGGTACATGTCATTATACATTAGTACAAATCCACAGAATGAATAACACCAAGAGAGAACCTTAAGGTAAACTATGGACTTTGGGTGATTACAATGTGTCAATGCAGGTTTATCAATAGTAACCAATGCACCACTCTGCTAGGGAATGATAATAATGGAGGCTATGAATGTGCTGAGGTAGGGAGTATATGGGAAATCTCTTTCAATTTTGCTGTAAACCTGAAACTGCTCTAAAAACGTAAAAGAATAAAATCTTTAATTAAAAATACCCTTTATGATTTATGAGCGATGTATAGAATTTTATACACATATGCCAAGTGTTTAAGATATAATTCCTTAGGATCATGAGCTATATTGAAGCAATGACAATCATGCATTCTTTAGATCAGGCTTACTTACTGAGACACCTTGGGATTCCAGTTCCTGCCTTTGAGTCATGAAGGATGAAAAGAAAAAGTGCATTCTCTGAGGTATATGGAGAACTGTGGTCAGTGTCTCCTTCCACCATGGTCTCTTGGTCTTTGCTGATGAAATGCTTTAATTGTTCAGAATGCTGATGCAATGCTTTAATTATTCAGAATGCTTGCTGCCAAAACCATTTCTACACTAACAGGCACTTCTGTTTATCCAATCCCCAGTGATAACTTCTTCTAGTGACCAATACTTTCTTGACAAGAAGCTTCAGACCTGAATCCTACTATTAACCTAGTGAAAATGGTTCTTACTAGCAGTACCCAATTCCTCCAACACAATAAAAGATTCTCTGAAGACATTACATCAGCCACCTTGAAAGATGTCTCTGTCAGTAGTGCCCAGCCCAGTCAAGAACTGCAACTGAGGCCTCTTTTCTTTCTTCTCAGTTCATGAGTTCACGCCAATTGTCTGCCTTTACACAGAATATTATCCTGAGATCACTCTTCTCCCCTTTTCTGTCATACAGAACATGGGCACAGAACCATCTTCACATTCAAAACGTGTTTCACATTGTTTAGAGACGTGACTCCTAAGGATATTTTTTTAATGTGTAGACAATTGTTTGTCAAATTTGAGTATCTTGCAGAATATTTTTAAATAGTAATGCTCTGAAGGTCAGCTTCAGCCTTGGTATTCAGCCAAAATCATTTATCAGCTTAGACTTCAGCGTTTGTAAGGCCAAAGAGCTAAATGCCTACATGAGTGTCATTTGTGACATCTCTGCCTTTCAGAGATGTGACTGCATAGGTTACCATCATGTCCAATCTGCATAATGGTACTATTACTAGTTAGCCATGGCATTCAGGTTCTTTATTAATATATGAATATTTACTCAAATATGGGTGAACATTCTAAGTGTGACTTGGAGGGACAAGCTCCTTATTTGTTTTATTTTCTTCATTTTGATTTTCTTTTGGATATGAAACATTAATCAGATCAACATTCTTATAATACCTATAATTATAATACTAAACTCTTTTCCAAGATGTGAACACAGATATGACAACCACAGCTGCAACTGAGAGTAAATCACTTCAGGATCAAGGAAACAGGATCATGAAGCAAATTGCAACTGCACAACTATTTTCTCCCTTCATTGTTTTTAATATATAAATCTCATTGACAAAGAATGGAATCCAATTTCTTCTTCATGCTTCAAATTAATAAAATTATCTAATAGGGCTAGTACAGTTCTGTACTATTTAAATTGTGATATTTAATTCAGTAATAGTTAAATTACTTAACATAAATGGAATTTATCTTTTAAAAATATTTTTACTTTTTGTTTGTTTGGACATTTGCAGAGATTGATCACCACTGCAGGGTGTTGTAGTGAATTATTACAGCGAAATGTTGAAGAAAGTTTCCAAGATAAGGCAGGAAGGAGGAAGAGGAGAAAGAAACATTAAGATGCAGGAGACTAAATTAAAAATGTACAGTTTTTGGAGGGAAGGAAAATAACCTAGCTTTGCATGAACCCACCTGGGGACAGTGGACGTTCTAGGTACCACTTCAGGTACCAACAAGAGTTTCCAAAATGATATCTTTGGATTTCTCCCCAGCAGGGCACACTAAGGCAGAATTTGACCTATGATTTCCAGCTACTAGAATGAGACTGGGAACTAATAATGGCCAAGATTTCTATTCTTGCTGTCTGGCGTTAAAGAAGGGTGCTAGCACACCTGAGTATGTAGGGAGATCACTTTAAAATCAGTGGTGTATGGTAGGGCTGACTCATCATGGATGATATCTGGAATCAGCTCTGTGGGGTATATTGTATGGATACACAGGCCCCCGGAACTTGAGATCAAAGCTCCCCCCATTATGTCACAGGAATCAATAATAAAATGTGCTCTCAGATTGGAGTGGACTTTGGTGAGTTTCGGAGTCATCATTTTCTAGCTCTTGGTCAATTAGGCATTGTGCTAACAAACTCTAAATTCAGGGCCTATGTGTTCATGGAACGGAAACAAATGACACAAAACTCATATTTAGCCAGTTCTGCTCCCATCCCACTTGTCAGAGTTCACAAAACCAACAAGCTGCCTGGATCTAAGTTTGATCAATGAGCTTACCTAATTTATTTTTTCTAATATTTTTTCTTTGCACTATTTATTATGTCTGATTTTTTAAAACACAATTTACCACATACACTGCTGTGCATTTTGGTAATTTTCCTTCTTCTGATATTTTGAGATGGCACAGTAGACATTTTACCTTTTTGATTTACCACAATCAAGTATGCAGAATTTCCAAAGGGCATTTTTTCTTGAAAGATCTTTGGGCTAAATTAATTAAATATTTTTAAATAAACTAAAATTATTAAAAGTTATTTTTGTCAATGTTATAAATGCTAAAAATCATACTTTTGGGGGCCGGCCCAGTGGCGCAGTGGTTAACTTTTCACATTCCGCTTCTTGGCGGCTCAGGGTTTGCCAGTTCAGATGCCGGGTGCGGACACGGCACCTCTTGGCAAGCCATGGCGTGGTAGGCATCCCACATATAAACAGAGGAAGATGGGCATGGACGTTAGGTCAGGGCCAGCCTTCCTCAGAAAAAAGAGGAGGATTGGCAGTAGTGAGCTCAGGGCTAATCTTCCATAAAAAAAAAATAATACTTTTATGTGAAGATTAGAATTTTAGCATATTCTAACCACTACTATTCTCCTTGATTTAAAATTATCTGAATTTTTGAGAACATGTCTTGGCTCGAAAAGGGTATAACAGAGGTCGGTTTGGTGGTGTAGCAGTTAAGTTTGTGGGCTCCTCTTTGGCGGCCTGGGGTTCACTGATTTGAATCCTTGGCACAGACCTATGCACTGCTCATCAAGTCACACCGTGGTAGGCGTCTGACCTATAAAAAATAGAGGAAGATGGGCACAGATGTTAGCTTAGGATTACTCTTCCTCAGCAAAAAGAGAAGGATTGGCAGCAGAAGTTATGGCCAATCTTCCTCCAAAAAAACAAAACAAAACAAAACAGTACAACAATCTTCTCAATATTGTATGGAGCCAACACAATCTTTTAATATCTACATTAGCTATCAATGTGTTTTCCTATTTAATTATTTGAAATCTCTTAAGTGTATCTGAGCTATGTAATACTACAGCTTTCATGGTCATCACTAGTATTGGAGCATTTTGCATTTGTAAAAATAAATATGTATATTTACTTCAATCTGCTTATAAGATGTCAAAATGTAAAACTTGCAAAAAGGCTCAGATTCCCAGAACTTCCCCAACAGCAATCCTTCTCTGCTTCCTGAACCCAATAAACTTATTGGAATTCCAGCCCACTGCAGCAGCTGCTACAGATAGCACCTTCTCCCATCACCACCCTGCCCCATAATCCTAGATTTCTGATAAACCTGAGGTGTAAAAGGTGTCTGTGGGCAGTTAAATTCTCCAACCCATTGGATCATAGGAAACCGAGCTCTTCTGAGAACATGATGTCAGACTTCTTAGATCATTCATCTCTTTCCCCAAACACTCATATGACTGGAAGATGACCCAAAAGTATAACTCACAGGTCCTTCTCCTCACTACAATCTCAAGAAAATTATCATCTTACTGTCCTTTTCCCATTCTCACTTCTCCTCAGTCCTTAACTTTCCCATCTGTTTAATCTTGTTGTGAAACACCTGACTCCCTCCTGCCTTTACATCATTATTAGAAAAGCCTGCTCTACTGTAAAGTTCTAAAATAACTTCACCATAGTTTCCTTGACTAACTTGACAGTTTCCATTTAAATTTTTATCTACTTTTATTCTCCATGGCATAAGGAATGTTTTCCATTAACTTTCTGAATAATTTGTTGTTTTCCAGTAATTTTACATACCCCCTCAACCTTATTCCAAAATCTCATCCCTATTATGCTCTATTTCAGGAGCTTGTGTTCAGTTAAACTGATATGTGTATTCTATTGTTAATAACACATTTTGATAATTATTGTAGCTGTGTGCTATATTTTAATATTGGTAAACCTTTCCTCTATTTTTTGTTCAAATTTACCTGTCCATAAATTAATATATTTTGCATATTTATATTTCAATATGAACAAAGCTGTCTATTAGAAGTATAAATTACTAATTTTATTTGGGAACACTTTAATGTATAAATTAGCTTGTGGAGAATTGAAATCTTTAGGATGTTGAGTGTCTTTAGGATATTACACAGCGTTAGTGATGTTAGAGGAACCGAACCCTGTAACTCACACAGAATCTGGAGTAGTTTGGGTTTTCCATCCAGCAGACTATAAAGCCTCATAATTCCCATGGCACCAGGTAGAGTATTCAGAAATGCATTGTCTCAATAATGAGTAAAAGTTGAGTACAAACTAACCATAATCTAAATACTATGTAGTCCCACTTAAGAAAGCTCAAGAATAATTATAGGAATGCAAAATATCCAGCAACCAAGGTAAAATTCATAATGCCTAACATCTAATCAGAAATTACCAATTATGTAAAGAGGCAGCAATACATAATCCACATTCTGGGGAGGAAAAACAATCACTTCAAACAAACACAAAAATACCAATGACTATAGAATTACTAAGAGGGTACATGAAAACAATTATTATAACTATATTAAATATTTTCAAGAAAGTAGGGACAAGATTGCATATGGTAAGTAGAGACATGGAAAATGTAAAGGACTCAAATTGAAAATCTAATGATGAAAAATACAATAACTGAAATGAGAAATATACTGGATGTTGGATTAACAGAAAGTTGGACACTGAAGAAGAAAAGATTGGAAATTTGAAGACATAGCAACAGAAGTTATCTAAAATGAAAACAAAGATAAAATGGACTGAAAATGAATATTGAGCATCATCTTCACACAGCCTAACATAGGAGTAATGGAAATCCTCAAAAGATAGAATGGGAGAAGGGATAGAAAATATGTATAAAGAAGTAATGGTCAAATATTTTCCAAATTTAATGAAAACTATAAATCCACATAACTAAGAATCCAACAAACCCCAACCACAAAAATCATGGAAGAAATTACAGTAAAAGCTATGTCATTATGAATTGGTCAAAAGCAGTGACAAAGAGAAAATGTTAAAAGTGACCAAAGAGAAAAGACACTTTATATACGCATGATTAAAGATAAAAATTACAGCAAACTTCTCCTGAGAAACAACATAAACCAGAAGACAGTGGAACAATACCTTTAAAGTTCTCCAACAAATATCGCCCAACTAGAATTTGACTTATCGAAAATATCTTTCAAAAACAAAGATGAAATACAGACTTCCAGATGCACAATAGTCAAGGAATTCATCAATAGTAGATTTCACTACAAGAAAGGTTAAGGAAGCGCTTCAGTCAGAAAACAAATAATATCAAATGGAAATCTGGATCCAGGGAAAGGAATGAAGGCCGCTAAGAGTGGTAGATATAGGTACATATATATATATATAATGTGATTTCTGTGTCAGCAAAAGTCAACATTAACTCATTTTTCCTTATTGCAAAATGTGCGTTTTGTCACAAGAGAATTTCCATTTTAATGTTTTCCCATCTATGTGTCAAATATTAAAAACCCAAATTTAAATGCCCTCTTGATGTAGCCACAACCTCCCTCCTAAATCTCCTGAAAGTGATGCATGCTGCCCCTGTAAATCATCTCCAAACCCGGCTCAAAGCAGAGTATATTATAATCTTTAAAGCCTCCTGGACTGTGAGAAACATCAGAAATGTATCAAAAATTTTCCTCATCTTAAGAAAAGAGCAAGTAGATATTAAGGACAAGTTCTGTAATATAATAATGCTGCTTTGTCAGATATCTATCAGCTTAAGTAATGTCCTGCCCTCTGAGACTGGAAATCAGAAGAAAAGTGAGCCAGACCTGCAGTCCTGGAACTGTAACATGGTCAAGGCGAGAAATGAAACTGTAAGAAAAGTGACTTTAACAATGCATCCCATAAAAACTGATCTGAAACACAATTACAATCATAGGTACAATAAAATGAAGGAAGCTTCCTAATTATAGGAAGAGTTAGCAACAAATATTTGGGATAAAATCAGGAATAAATGATGCTCTGGGCCTGCTTCTGGGGCAGCAGTAGACACTTTGACATCTTCCTTGTTGCCAGATGTAAGATGTTTGAAATCTGTTTGGAGAAGGTGCCAAATTCATTATTTACAGAACTTTTGACTGAAGCACAACGCTGTTCAGACCTTTCAAAGAAAAATAGAAAGAGAAAGACTCTAAACCTGGTGGAAAAAAATATTACAAAAGAGCGTTGACAACAGATTCTTTAAAAGTGGGAATTTGTCACATCTGTGGACAA
Source organism: Equus quagga (assembly GCF_021613505.1). Lineage (NCBI taxonomy): Eukaryota > Metazoa > Chordata > Mammalia > Perissodactyla > Equidae > Equus > Equus quagga. The sequence goes on from NW_025795545.1 coordinate 182,345, forward strand.
ATACACTAAGCAAAGCCTATGATAAATGGTCAGATTAAGACTAGTCCCCAAGATGATTTCCTAAATAGGTAGAGGAACAAACCACACAATCTCATCTTTGCTCAGATTCTGGCAACCTGTTTAATGGTCATTTCTGTAGTTCTGCACCCTTTTGATTAATTTGGCCCTTACGCAACCTTCCCACTAGGTGGCGGACAAGTCAAGTAATAAACCGAGCAGCAGTACCTTCGTTTAACGTAGTCCTGGAGGATTTTGTAGATCTGCCTGGCTTCAGAAAACGCTATTGGACTGTGTGACTTTTTAATCAAGTTGTACCTCATCCTGTGCGTGGTATTTTGGGGACCACACGAACCGGTTTCACTTTAAATTCATGACCTGGTTCTCAAGGGAGCCCTTGATGCGCCTAGACCATCACACAGCAGGTGCACAGTCTTTTTAATCTCTCTGTCGTAAAATGACTTCAGGACTATTGGGACTATTAAAAACAAAGGACTGTATACCCCAAAGGCCTATTTCCACCTCTCCCTCTATCTTTAAAACCCCAATATCGTCTTCTCTTTCGTCAGTCTCAACGAATGAATTTACTTTTGACTTCACACACACACAAAAAAACCTTTAAGCAATCAGAAAAGAATTTCTTTCATTAAAAAAGTGAATCAATTCAACGTACTATGTCCTACGTGATCTAGACCACCAGCCTATCTCGGACCTCGTCTCCTACTAGTCTCTGGTCCCCACCTCACTGGCCAGCTTACTGTCCCTTGAACTCACCAGACACACTTCTTCATGCAGATACTCACGTGACTGACTCTCTCATTCACTTGAAATATTTATTCAAACGTAGTGTCCTCCACCAAGACTATTTAAATTGAAGACTTCCCTCAGCCCTGTTAATCTTTTTTACCATCCTTTACGTTTTATTTTCCCATAGTACTTATAAACTTCTAACAAAACACGCTATCTACTCAACTGTTAGTTTATTGTTATTTTCTCTCCCTTGCTACAATCTAAACTCATGGGGTCAGGAATCATTAATCTGTTCACTGTTTTATCTAAAACACCTAAAATATGCCTGGCACATAGTGGTTACTCAATAAATATTTATGGAAAGAATAAATAAATTTCCAAACTGTGTAGAAGCAAAGCAGGAATAAACTTGGTAGACTCAGTTCTTTGATCACATGTAGTGAAAATAAATTGAACTAAAATTAAACAAATCTAGCCTAGACTTCAAGTCACCAAAACATTTGCAAAACTTTTCAAAATCTTTTTGAAACCTCTCATTATGTATAAATTACTATAAACCATCTGACTATTTTTACATATTTTAAAATATTGGTTACTTAGTAAATTTGGAAAATTGACCATGAGGAAAAATGATCACTTTACTCCTATATTTTTAGCAAATGGCTTAGAATTCAGTGCTAGGCTCAAGGATGGAAATTATCGCTGTTACCAAGGAATTCCCATTCTGTTTCTTTTTCCCCCAATTTTCATTGTAATAAAGCCTTTAAAGATCTCCCAGTATGAAAAAATGATTTTTTCTTGAGAATATATATAGTCCATATTTTAAACTTGCCTTTGGCACTTGGCATTGGCTCCCTTGACCTCCATTCCTGCTACCTTCACTTTGGAAGGTACTGGAATGCTAAAAGCCATGTTTCCCGCACTGCCTATGTCTTGGTCTCTGGATGTGCATTAGGTTCCTCCAATTAGTTGCACTCCTTTGGGACTTGGAAGGTGGTACTAAAGAGGCCATCTTCTTTCAGCTTTTGGTAATAGAAGAGCGAATAAGACTAAGAGAACATTAAAAATTTCCTTATGCCCAACGTTCCAAAGCTGGGAAGTAGCAGATGAAGTATTCCAATCTGTATCTTTAAACTTCTATTCAACATTCTGTGTACTAGAATATAGGTTTATTTGGTGTGTCAGCCTCTGTATTTTTTGTTAATACAATTTAAATTATACCTTTAGTCACTAAAAAATAATTTGACTAACTAGTTGCAAAATCATGACACAGTTGTTGCAGCACTTCATCAACTGTAACTTTTCAAAATAATGTTCCTTCATGAAAATGCAAAATATATACTTGACAGAGAAACATGGATGGAGTTTTTGAATGTGATATTTTATGTCAAATTCTCACATTACCTTTCTTTCCCCAAAAGCTCTGACTGTCTCTCAACCCCCTTTGTTGAAGATTTGTTAACACGAGAGGATGACATTCCCACTGCTGGGTGACTACAGTTCTAAGGACTGCTTTTCTTATAGACTTGTTAGCAATTAACTAGATTCCAGAAATTCTAGTTCTTGAAGAATATTAAAAGCAATACGTGAATGATTAAAAATGACAAAATATGCAATTGTTGCTGAAAAATAGAAGTAGCAGAAATTAGAGTCATTATAAAAGATTACTGGCTTCTTTTTTCATTATCTGATAGCCTTCTGCTTTCTGGGAGGCTGGAACACAACCAAAGGCAAGTCAAGGGTCAGCACTGGAAAAAATATTGAAAAAATACCATTTAATACAGGGCATAAGCAAGTATTTAAATAATATTGAAGCTAGTGAATCAGAGTATGATTGAAAGACACCAACAGCTCACTGGGGGAGGTGGTAAAATAATTATGAAAAAGATACAAATATTAAATATTGAAAATAGCATACCAAGAAATAATAAGACTCTAGGAAGTCATCTTAGTTGGTTTGAGCATCTCAGAGTAGAGAACCTGCATAGGTTAAGAATTCTTTTAAGGAACCAAATCTTGTTTTCCACTTGTGTTGCATAACTGCTCAAGGATGCTGATTGTCACTGAGGAAATTTGTGAGCTTTAAAGATAATTAATCAAAAGGGAGGAAAACAAAGCAATGCAGATTAAGAAGCATGTGGCTCTGCTGGATGATAACACATGTGGAAATTCTGTAACTGAGGTACAGATCACAGTAGAGGAACAAATAATTAAATGGTCAGTACTGCGATCTAGAGTTCTGCTTGTGGAGAAACATGTTGGCCTGGCCTCAGTGATGTTGTTGCTCCTGGAAATACCTTATTATTAAGGCAGGGGGTGGAAATTCACTGGATTGTGGTTAGCACTAACATCAGTGGAGAATTAGCCTCAAGAGATCCAACTAGAGTGATGCAAATCTGTGTGGTCGTCTCTGCTCAAACAGGCACTCTGACTTCTTATACCCAGGTTCGTCACCCAGAGGAGAACATTATATTCATAATGTTCTCAGAAGCTGAACGAAAAGTGTTTCTACTCGGACCTAAGAATAAAGTCAATTAAGATTCAAAAAGGGACTTGAAGGATTTGGTAAACACTTACTTGGATACCTTTTAGCAATCATCCTTAATTGGAGAGGATGTAAATCCCTTGGTAAACCAGAAATGTTATTTCTTCATTAGGATCACAAATACTTAAAGCTGCTGTTTTTCATCTCTCTTTGAAAGCAATAAAAATCCCAGTTCTACAAATTTGACTAAGACATATTAATTGGATGACTTTTCCCTCATTTATATCCCAGGCAGCCTGCCTCCACAGTTAGAAAAAACAAGCTGGAATAATTTCACTCGGTTCTTGGACTCTCTGAAGTTACTTCATGTGAATGAATCTTGAGTTTGGTAAAATCCTTGATTAGACCTGAGATGACCTTAGAATCTGTATTTATACAACTTTCCATTTCTGACCAACTATAAAAAGTAGGCTCTAAGAATCATGTTTATTATTTGATTAAGTATTTACTATGAAGATTTTGGTTATTGCATAAAATTATATCTTAGAATCTACTTCCAAAATATGACAATAAATAGAATTTAATAAATGCATACATATCTATTACTCTTACACTATGTCAATAATTCACAGTCAATGCCTATAGGCTTTATCTGTTAGCAATATTTATTCTCTGGGTAAGGAAACTTGAATAATGAATTTGAGTTTATATTTGAGTTCCAACTAGAGTAAGTTCATATTGTTTTGCTTGATCTATTTTTGTACACTTTTGAGCAAATTTTTAAAAAAGTAAGTGAATGGGCTTCTATCTTAAAAAATGAGAATTGGTAAATAAAATAAAATGTGTAGGTTTCCAAAAATTGCTCATAGGCAGCAAAAAAGAGAGTGGATAATGTAACTGGAAATAGTTACAAGGAGATTCTTTGTGCCCTTGTTTTCCAATTTCACTTCTCTTTCTCCCTGTGAGTATAGGTCTGATTCTCCAACTTTCTTCCCTTTCTTTCCTTCTCTTTCTATCTCCTCTTTCCTAGCATCCAAGGCTCTTTCTCTCTTTCCTTTCATACTACTGGCCTCGGATCTCTGCTTAATGAGAAAAAACTGAAATGCTATTTTTCTTAAAATTTGTAATATATAATATAGGCATAAATGATATATAAATAAATAAATAATTCAGAGAAAAATTCAGCAAACATTTAAACTAATTTTATATAAAAATAGTGGGGCCGGCCCGGTGGTGCCGCAGTTGAGTGCGCACGTTCTGCTTCGTGGCCCAACGTTCGCCAGTTCCTATCCCAGGTGTGGACATGGCACCGCTTGGCGAGCCATACTTTGGTAGACGTCCCGTGTATAAAGTAGAGGAAGATGGGCACAGACGTTAGCTCAGGGCCAAGCTTCCTCAACAAAAAGAGGAGGATTGGCAGCAGTTAGCTCAGGGCTAATCTTCCTCAAATAAAAAAAATATAGTGGGAATAATTTTGTGTAGATTCATCAACATACTCATTTAAAGATAATGCTGAAAATTTTTCTGAATACTTTTATAATATACAATGTATGCCTATATAACAATAAGATAAAAGAAACATAATACATTTGAAAAGTAAGAAATAGAAAGAAGAAAGACAAAATACTACAGAGAGAACAAAGTTCTCTAATACATTATTGATGGGAATAAACATTTTAACAGGAGAATTTGCCAATATGTATACCAATTTAAAATGTTCATACCCTTTGATTCTGCAATTCTATTATAAAAGTTTATCTTACAGAAACATATATACATACATATATATGCACAAACATGCAAAGATTTTCCCTGCAGCATTGTTGAAATATCAGAAAATTGAAATAAATCTTCATATCCTTCATTCCATATCCTAACATGGAATGCCTAAAGTGATGAAGTATTTATTAAAAGTAAAAGTGCAGTTTATATGTGAACCTATTGTATAATTATATGTATATATTGCATATATACATATATAAATTCAATATTTCTAAATACAAATGCACCCCTGAAAGAATAAATCATACTTAGTTAATTATACAGCTAAAAGGTATTCCAAAAGTCAAACTAGACCTGGCGTCTGTGACTCCAGCCCCTTACTTTGTACTTTACATTGCACAACGTCTCTCATCCCCATGTCAGGGACTTTGCCGACATTGTTTCCTCTGCTAGGAATAGTCTTAGTCTTCCTTTATTTTAGCCACAGTTTAGCTTTAAGACTTAAATTATTTCTTTTTCTTTCATTTCTTCAGTTCACAATGATTTCTATTGTTATTATTTTAAATTTACTAGCCCTGCTCTTATTTAAGGAAATGGACCACATTTGAAATTAAAAAAAAAATGCTGGCTACTTAAATAATTAGGGAATGTGAGGGAAGTAGGGTGGTCAAGATAAAAAGAAACAAAGAAAAGCATTCATTATAATTGCCTCTGTCTTCATTTGAACAGCCTTATAAAATACATCTCCTCACTGGCCTGCTGTGAAAGGAACATGAAGGCATGTGATGATGTGATTCACACTGAACTGGACGTTCAAGGTACTGTTTAGTTGTTGGTTTTCACTGACATATATCTAGGAAGCCAAATGGTAAGGAGTACAGCCAGTAAATGGCATCGCTGTGGCTGGTTGACAGAGAAATAGCAACCAGACTCTGATAACAGACCTGCTTTCAACCCTGAGCTGGCACTAGCGTTACCTGTGTCCTACAACACATTGCAGTTTCCTTCCAATTGATAAAATGTCTTGGATTCTATTGATGCCAATTGCATCCTTACTAATTTATTAGGAACTATGAGATATATGAAAGAAGTAGCAATCCTTAAACATTTCCCTTTGGAAATAAGAGAAAGGTGAAATAATGACATGCAGAAAAGGTGTTTTATGAGGTAGTAGAATGAATATTCAGGAAGATGAAGTTGAAGGTGAGCATTGAGTGAAGGAGATATGGCAGCATGACAGAGGCCTGGTGATGGATTGGCTGATGGAGGGAACGGACAAAGGCAGTAGGCAAGCTTAGAGCCTATAGACATAATGACATGATCGTGAAAATAAATGTGTGTATACTGCTTTTCACAGCTTTCTCATGTGTGTTACATATTTTGGCCTTCACAGCAGCTCTGTGAGGCAGGAAGTTAAAGTAACGAGGGGCTACAAAACATAATTGTTAATAGCCTATGCTTTGGAGTTAGTCGTGTAACTGCAAAGAAACAGTGAAGAAGTAACACAACTTCTCTAAGCCTCGGTTGCTGCTTCAGAAAATCCACACAATCATAATACTTACATTGTATGGCTGTTTGTCATGATTAAATGAAAAAAAGTCCTGTGTGCATTGCACTTAGATATTCAGCACCACAGATATGGTATCTGTGGTTTTTCTTTTGCTAACTGTGATGCTGTAGAAATTGAGCCTTGAGGAGGCTGAAATAAGTGACCTGGCTGTGATTTAGAAGTAGGTTTGAATCCACTGACATTCCCTGCAAACAGAAAGTTGGATGTGGAAAGAAATGTTGTGAGTCTGGCAGGAGCACGGAAGATGACACTGGAATAAATAAAGAAAGGAGGGGCAGCCCTGCGTCATAGTGGTTAGGTTCATGCACTCCGTTTTGGAGGCCTGGGGTTCACAGGTTTGGATCATGGGCGCAGACCTGGCATGGCTCCTCAAGCCATTCTGTGGCAGCAGCCCACATAAAATAGAGAAAGCTTGGCACAGATGTTAGCTCAGTGGCAATCTTCCTCACAAAATTAATTAGTTAATTAATTAAAGTGAGGAGAACAGACAAATGAACTTGAGTAAGTAAGGAGGTGCTGGTGACAAGAGTTGAATGTTACGTTGAAAAATTAAACTCTCGACGGTATTTGATAGGGAGTCACTATAAGTTCCAAGCCATAAGGACAGAAAGGGCATTAGATATTACTTAGAGCAGTGAATTCCAATTTTTTTTCTTAGCGTGAAATGAATCATCTCTTTTTTTTTTCTTCTTCTATTTTTGGGAAAACTGGCCCTGAGCTAACATCTATTGCTAATCTTCCTCTTTTTTACCTCTCCCCAAAGCCTCAATACATAGTTGCATATCCTACTTGAGGGTCATTCTAGTCCCCCTATGGGGGATGCTACCACAGCATGGCTTGATGAGCAGTGCATAGGTCCATGCCTAGGATCCGAACCGGTGAACCTCCAGCCACCAAAGCAGAGCACCTGAACTTAACCACTCAGCTACAGGGCCAGCCCCTGAATCTTCTTTAGGAAATCTTACCGAGAAGCATAAACAATTAATGCAATTTAGAACTGAGTGTTGTGTGTGAAGAGGACGGTCTTTTCTGTTGTTACTCATCCAATGAACCATTCTTATACTGCAAGTGAGGAGACTGAAGATCAGAGATGCCAGCAACATGCCCAAAAACAGACTAAGTTAGTGACACTACCTGGAATAAAACCCACTTACTTCCTGACTCCTGAGACAGTACTTCTTATAATTCACAAAGGCTCTTGCAAGAAAGACCTCAATTATTGGGCTTTGAGGGAGAGGATGAGATTAGGTAATGTGAATAAAATGGCACTTGCACAGTCTCCTATAGATGCTCTGCATTTTGTTTACGGTCTAGGAGTGGAGGTGGGTTGTCGAATAGCAAGAGTGACCCCTCAGCATTCACAGTTTGATAGTCCAAATATCAATTGGAAGCTATGCTCTTTGCAAAATTTCTAAAATGTGGCAGCCAGCCTCTGCTTAAAAGTCTCCAGTAATATGAGGCATGAGGCATATTTTCACTGTAACTTTTCTTCCATGTTGTAACAGTAACTCTCCTGAAATGTCACATAATCTGCTCTTCTCTTCTGCAGTGGTGGAACATAGTAGCTGGGAATCTGAGCTGTGTGGTTGAAATACCAACTCCACAGAACACTAGTTATATAATCATATGCAAGTGATTTAACTTCCTAAGACCTCAGTTGCTTCTTTTTACAATGGGAGTAGTAATGGTACCTACTTCATATGGTATCATGAGGTTTAACTGGGGTAATACATACATCATACTTGGCAGAGTGCCCAGAAACATAGTTAGTAAGCTTAAAAGCCAATTGTTTGCTTATTGTTATTACTATGTTCCCAGATCCTTTGTTCCATTTAAGGAACAGAGGAAACTGAGAGAAATGTCTTGGGCTGATTCAGGTTTGAGTCAGTTATATTGGGGGTCTGTATCTTTGTAGAGCATCATCGTTTCTAATCTTCATCACTGAATGACATATTAGTCAGGAATTATAGAATCACTAGTTTTAGGTGTATTTTGATCATTTAATATTTAGAATTACAGCACAAAATTACATAAGAATTGTCATATTGCTTGGAAAAGAACACAGCAAGAAAAATACACTTCAGATTGTTTTGACATAAAACAGGATAATAATTGTAATATTCCTTAGCTCAGTGATTGGTAACTGATAAACTCACAGCATAATTACTAGAGAAGCAATATTGGTGCTTGATGCTGCTGATTCCTGAGTCAGAAAACATGGTCCACATTTTGGCTTCACTATCCACTAGCCATGCAACCTTGGTTAAGCTTCCTAAACTCTATTAGAGTCAGTTCCTTCATCTGTAAAATCAAGTCAATCACAGGGTTATCTAGCAACTGGGTAAGACAGGTGCTCAAAAAAGTTGGCTAATAATGATAACAATCAAAGGGAGGAGGAGGAAAAACCTATTTCACATGGAAGAACCATTGAAAAGGGAGGCGGAAAGGCTTGGAGGAAACTGTGCATTCATGAGGTCTTTATCTTTTTAGTTCTTTATTTAGCATGCTCTAAAATGTCAATGGCTTGGATGATGAATAAATGAATAAAAATAAACAAAACTTCCCTGAGGTCCTGGAAATACATGAAGCCAAATAATCAGTAATTATAAATCATATGTTGCTTTTTTTAGGTTTTCCAACTCTCAGCTGAATCTAATATCAACACCCAATAAATGGGAAATCAAAACAATGTGACAGAATTCATACTTTTGGGTTTTACAGAGAACCTGGACCTGAAGAAAGTGTTCTCTGTTTTATTTCTAATCATGTATGTGTCCACTGTTTTGGGAAACCTACTCATTGTAGTAACCATGATCATGAGTGAGAGTCTGAGATCACCTATGTATTTTTTCCTTACTTCATTGTCCCTGTTGGATGTTGCCTTCTCTTCTGTTATCGCCCCCAAGATGATTGTAGACTCACTCTCTGAGAGCACCATCATCTCCTTCGAAGGCTGAATGGCCCAGCTCTTTGCAGAGCATTTCTTTGGTGGTGTGGAGAGCATCCTTCTCACTGTTATGTCCTATGACCGCTATGTGGCCATCTGTAAACCCCTACACTACATGACCATTATGAGCCCTTGGGTGTGCTGCTGCCTGTTGCTGGGAGTGGCCTGCGTGGGCGGATTTACCCACGCAGTAATACAGCTTCTCTTTGTGTACCAAATACCTTTCGGTGGTCCCAATATCATAGATCACTTTCTATGTGATTTGTTTCCATTGCCGAAACTGGCCTGCATGGACACCCACATCCTGGGGCTCTTAGTCATCCTCAACAGTGGGGTGATGTGTATGACTGTCTTCCTTATCCTCATCAGCTCCTACGTGGTCATCCTCTGCTCTCTGAAGTCTTGCAGCTCTGAAGGGCAACACAAAGCTCTCTCCACCTGTGGCTCCCACTTCACAGTGGTCATGATGTTCTTTGCACCATGCATTTTCTTGTATGTAAGACCTATGGCTACTCACCCCATAGACAAGGCAATGAATGTGTCTAATGCTATCATCGCACCCATGTTAAATCCTTTGATCTACACCCTGAGGAACACGGACGTAAAAAATGCCATGAGGAAACTGTCAAGGAAACAAGGCACTTTGGTTGGCAAACAGCTGTCATACTGAGAGCATCATGTGTTTCCCATAAGAAGTCATTCTCTCAGAAATGTGTGAGATGTAATTGACATATAACATTACATTAGTTTCAAGTGTGAGACATAAACATTAGGTATTTGTATATATTGCAAAATGATCACCGTAATAAATCTAGTTAGCATCCATCACAAACATAATTACCATAAAAAGTTTTGGAAAAATTTTTTACCTCAATTAAAAAAATAAAATATTCTTTTCTAGCAAAATTTAAAAGGGAATACATGAGAAATAAAACTGCCCATTCTCCAACAGCAGCCAGAAGGATCTCTTAAAAATATAAATCTGGGGATGGCCCCATGGCAATGTGGTTAAGTTCGTGCGCTCTGCTTCAGCGGCCCAGGGTTTCACCGGTTCAGATCCTGGGTGCGGACATGGCACCACTCATCAGGCCATGTTGAGGCGGCATCCCACATGCCACAACTAGAAGGACCCACAACTAAAATATACAACAAAGTGCTGGCGGGATTGGGGGAGAAAAAGCAATTAAAAAAAAAAAAGGTTGGCAACAGTTGTTAGGTCAGGTGCCAATCTTTAAAAAAAATAACATTATATATATTATATATATATAGAGAGAGAGAGATCTGATTTATGAGTTAGGGTATTTACAACCTAAGGATTATGATAGTCTAGTGCTTTATATCCTTCCTTGGCTTCCCATTGCCTTTAGAAACTCTTGCCTTGTCCTAGAGTCCCCTGATTAATATTTCTACTGCCTCTATCTCTCCAACCACATCTTGAGCACTTCACCTCCTCCCTCACTGCTCATCAGCCATGTTGGGCTTTTCATCTGCCTTTAGAGCTACACAAGCCTTTTCTGAACTCAGTGCTTTTTCCTTTCTCTCTCTGAAAACAAGCCCTCATCTTCTTCAGGGCTGTTTCCCTCCAACTTCTGGTCCTAGATTAAGAGACTATGTGCCATTACCTCGAAAGCCTTCCTCCATAACTCTCTTCAATGACTTCCATTTCTGCCATTATTCGGTATGTCAATACCTACATTTTCTTACCAACAATGATCAAATGTATAATTATTTTGTATAATTATCATTTGATTTCTGATTCTTCCCATCTCTCTCTAGACTGGACATCTGTGAGGGAAGTGTTTTTATTTTATTTATGCTCAGCACCTATTAGGTTTTCAATAAATATCTTTTGAATGACTATAATGCAAGCATCTTTTTTTCCAAATAGCCAAATTCAGGTGGTTAGGGATAAAAAAGAGACAATCAATAGGTAACTAAAAATAAACAAAACAGCACAAAAAATAGCAGAGAGTGATCATTAAAACAGAGTTAATGGAAATACAAGGCTATGGTTATTTCATGGAGGACACATCACGTTGAGAAGTCAGAGAAGGATTCTATTAGCAGGTAACATTTCAGCTGATTTTGAATTCTGTTGCGATATTCTTAGGAAAAGTGATGAAATATATTAATCGGTTAATTTAATAATGAAGATCACCAATAATTGGCATGAATGATTGAAAAGAAACAGCCATATCAGGATTAGAGGGATGGAGGTTCATGAGAGAGAAAACTATAATACAGGAACTACCCGGGTATTTTCAAGGAATTATGCAAGATCAGAGTGAGTGGAACATAATGATCTAAGCAGCGAGTTGCCAGAAGCAGAACCAGAAATTTACACAGTGATCAGATCATGTAATGGTGATCTGTCTAGCCCTTCCTGAATCCCCAAAGAACTTGAGTGTTATTACCACTTAAAAATGACCTAGTGTTAAAACTTCTTTCTGAGTGTAGATGGACTCTAGCTTCTGTGCTATAGAGGACTTGGGCAACATGTTGTGAAAAGCTTTTGCAGCCTGCTTCTATTTGTCCTTTAATTTTCAGTTGTAGAATAAACTTCGCAATACCCTTTTTAAATATTTCAGAGTAAAATACTCCTCTTAACTCTACAGTTCTTTATTTTTTTCCATATATCAGTAAGAAGAAAGAGAATCCATAATAGTGTGATTACCTGGGCCTTTGGAAAAACATTAGGACAATCTTTATTTAATTATAATCATAAGATGCAAATATAGGAAGAACCTTGGAGTGAGGTCTTTGAATTTATATTTGTGTAATATGTGAGGTGTAATAATTTGATAAGGGTCAATCAAAGAAATAGTGTAATGCTAGCTTAAATTTTCTGCTTTGCATCATATTAATGAGATACTTTTGGGAATTTGTCATTCTATAATTTAAAGTCACCTGCCAGTTTGCTCACATCTTTTGCATAGATGACTAGTATTAATTCCCATAAAATAGAGTCCCTCTATTTCTCATTAAATATATTTTACCAAATAAGGTCTGGAAACTTTTTATAGACTCTGCTTCTTTTATATTTTGTTTTTAATTTTTTTCTCGCCGAATCCCTGGCACACAGCTGTATATCCTCGTTGTAAGTCCTTCTACTTCTTCTATGTGGGATGCTGCTACAGCATGGCTTGGTGAGCTGTGCATAGGTCCACAGCCAGGATCTGAACCACTGAACCCCGGGGCCACTGAAGCAGAGTGCATAAACTCAACCACCACACCACCAGGCCAGCCCCTATATTCGGCTTTCTGATATAAACTTTGGTTGATTGATTTCTGTTACTGGGATTTTCTGTTAATTAAATTATATTGTTTTGTAAATAGATAATTTCCAAGATGCCAAAGTGGGATTTGATAAAATTTAGTCTGACTTATAATTAAGACACAGTAAGCTAAAAGTAAAATGAAATTCTTTAACTTGATGAAAGAATAGTTTCCAGATACCTGAAGAAAATATCATCGTTAATTGTAAATTAAGTGAATTAGAAATTCCTGAATTAATTTCCATTAAATTCAAGAATAAGACAAGCACTTTTTTTTTTTTTTGAGGAAGATTAGCCCTGAGCTAATTACTGCCAATCCTCCTCTATTTTTGCTGAGGAAGACTGGCCCTGAGCTAACATCCGTGCCCATCTTCCTCTACTTTATACCTGGGACCCCTACCACAGCATGGCTTTTGCCAAGTGGTGCCATGTGTGCACCTGGGATCCGAACCAGTGAACCCCGGGCTGCCAAAATGAGGAACGTGTGAACTTAACCGCTGCTCCACGTGGCAGGCCCCAAAGCCATCTTTTGTAATGCTATTACTATATACTTTACTGAATGTCTAATGCAGAGATCTCAATCTCATATACCTACAGTGGCCAGAAATATGAAACAAATGACAAAAGCCAAATTGTGCACAGACATTTAAGACATTTGCAACCCCTTGAGAGGGATAAAACCCTGCCCCGTATAAAGGTCTGCCATGACTCAGCTCTGGTCTGTTGCTGCCTTATGGGAATTGAATGTCCAAATTTGCAACATATCCAGGTTTCAAAGGAATCAGGCATTCATATTTTATATGAATTTTAATGATTTGAATATGTTGATAACTGATCCATTTGTTAAACTTTATGTTAAATAACAATTTTGGATCAAACAAACCTATACATTTTTAAGTGAATTTGGTCCATGCACTGTCACTTTGGATGGATTTTCAGACGTCCTTTCCTGTCTCAGATTCTTATGGTTAGAAGGATTTGTCTTCTTCTTTTATCATTACTCATTCCTAAAGTCAGTCTTTGCCTGATTCCCTTTGAAGTTTTCCCTGTTTACAGGTAAGTTTTAATTGTACAAACTTTTCTCCATAAAATATATCTCTTATGTGAGTGCAAAGAAATGTTTCTCAAATTGAAATAATGTGCAATACCTTTCTAAATGAAAATAAATTGTTTTGAAGGCCAGTGTTAATACAAACTATTTATGAATTAACACTTCTTGTGTAACAAGGTATTATAACTGAAATTATGACTAGACACAATAGATGTGAAATTACAAAGTGTGTCCAAATCACCGTTGCCTATCTCTAAACCAGAGGAAATGATAAAAATAAGTTCCCCACAGTTAGATAAAGGACATAAACCTCATCAGAGTGTAAAGTGGGAGATTGGTTTGTGAGAACATCTTTGGGGAAATTGCTAATGATATGTCTCTCACCCTAAACTTAACATGCGTGTGTGGGTGTGTGTGTGTGCATGTGACTGTGTGTGATGGAGCTATTCTGAGAATGTACCCTGCAACCCTCCATATTAGTGGGCCCAAGGTACTGAGATCAGGAAATTCGAGGCAGGAAGATAGACAGGTTGACTTACTGATGGAGTCAGGAGAGGGTGCCTGGTAGATATCAGCCCACATTAACAGTGATTCTACATTAATAGTACTCCTGAGGGGCAGAGATGCATAGATGTTTCCACATGGGCTGCCATAGAGGGGCCATAAGATGATTTTATAGGGATCAGTCCAATGGGGTTATTTTGAAGGGTACAGAATGTTTAAGGTAATCACTGGCTTTCTAAGGGCTAAGCAAGGAGTCAACAGTGATCATAAGGGATAGACATGTCCTCCTACATCAAGGATACTAGAATTAGAAGGCCTACGAAGGCCCACAAAGGAAGAGAAAGAAAAAGCTTTCAACATCTGCCAAGCCCAGAGACAATAAGCCAGCTCGTTAAGATACCAGGTCAAGTAAGACCTATTTGTTCTGTCATAGCTTCTTCCACCCTCTCAAATTAAGCCCATGTCTAAAATCTAAGTGAACAAAAGAAAAAATGAACAAATGGGACTACGTCAAACTAAAAAGCTTCTGCACAGCAAAGGAAACCATCAACAAAACGAAAAGACAACCTAACAATTGGGAGAAGATATTTGCAAACCACATATGAGATAAGGGGTTAATATCCAAAATATACAAAGAACTCATACAGCTCAACAACAAAAAAACCAACAATCCAATTAGAAAATGGGCAAAAGATCTGAACAGAGATTTCTCCAAAGAAGAAATACAGATGGCCAATAGGCATATGAAAAGAGGCTCAACATCATTAGCTATCAGGGAAATGCAAATCAAAACTACAGTGAGGTATCACCTCACTCCGGTCAGAATGTCTATAATTAACAAGACAGGAAACAACAAATGTTGGAGAGGGTGTGGAGCGAAGGGAACCCTTGTTCACTGCTGGTGGCAGTGCAAACTGGTGCAGCCACTATGGAAAGCAGTTTGGAGTAGCCTCAGAAAATTAACGATAGATCCCCCATAAGATCCAGCTATTCCACTGCTGGGTATTTATCCAAAGAACTTGAAAACACAAAGGCATAAAGATACTTGCACCCCTATGTTCATTGCGGCATTATACACAATAGCCAAGACTTGGAAGCAACCTAGGTGCCCATCAAGGGACGAATGGATAAAGAAGATAAAGAAGATGTGGTATTTATACACGATGGACTACTACTCAGCCATAAGAAATGACGAAATCCAGCCATCTGTGACAACATGGATGGACCTTGAGGGTATTATGCTGAGTGAAATAAGTCAGAGGGAGAAAGTCAAATACCATTTGATCTCACTCATAAGTAGAAGATAAAAACGACAAAAAAAAAAAAAACCTCATAGCACTGGAGATTGGACTGGTGGTTACCATTGGGGAAGGGGGGAGGGGAGAGGGCAAAAGGGGTGATTAGGGTCACATCTGAGGGGATGCACTATAATTAGTGTTGAGGTGGTGAACAAGATGTAATGTATCCAGAATTTGAAATATGATGTACATCTGAAAAAAACAAAAATTTTAAATAAATAAATTAAAAAAAATAAAATCTAAGTGAATCTGCGCTCTGTATTATGTAATAATGTGAAAAAAGTTCCTGAAACATTCTGAGTTTTCATTTAGGGACAGATGAAAATTTTCTCCCATTAAATTAAATTTGATGGCGCAACAAGAGATCAGAATTATAGTTTTCTCTTGATTATGTCACAGTTAGTTAAAAGCCAATTACACTGAAATATAACCTTCATAGCACTGGATTCAAATGCTTTAAAAATGGAAAAGTAAGACATAAAACTAGGAAAATTAGGAGTGTTTATTTGGAGGGGCTGTGAAACAAAATTGCCTCTTGTGACTATGGTACTGAGAGGTTGATAAGTGACCTCTTTGGGACTTAAATATTTATGCTACCACCATTAGCTATATTGGGAGTATTGAGAATATTTAGTGTGACTTGGTAACATTTGTCTTCAGTTAGTAGAAATGTTCTACTTACGAAATTCATTGTGTTCTTTTCTCATTAGCCTATATCACTTAAAGTAAAATTTCTTGGTGCCAATTTAATGGGAATTATAAACATGGGTACTGAAACAGCATGAGAGTATGTGTTATTATATTATGAAGTGGTGCTGGTGCTGGTGAGTTTGTATTACACAGAGAGATTAGATTATCTTCCAAATGAAAATACACATTTTAAATAATTTTCACATTAAAACTAAAAGATCAAAGTTGAAGAGCACTAGAGCTGATTTTTCAATCTCAGGTTCTCCCAAGAAATCTGAATTTTGAATTTTGAGCTACTATTAGGAACAGGAACTAAAAATATATCCTTCTTTTCTAATACCCCAATAAACATAATAGCCAAGGAAGCTAAGCTACACTAGGTCACGGATACAGAAATATCCTGAAATATCATTTTTCCTGCAAATGTTCATATACCCAAAAGTGATTCTCAAAATTTAAGGATGATAAATTTCTCCCACATGGATAAAATTTCCACTTTCCTTTCACATCTTCCCTGCTTTCATCATGCATTATCTATTCTACTTTCTTCCCTTACCCTCCCTTCTGCCTATACCTGCTGCTAAACTCTCTTACAGCCTCTTCCCTCACCTTTGTGAAGAACAACGTGAAAGACCATGAAAAGGCAACTGTATGGTAATATTGCCTTTCACATCCAAACGTGAAACTCCTCCCTTCATCACATAGCCACTATTTTGTCTGTTGGAAATGTGGTTGGTGGACATGTGTATATAAATATACATGGATCCAAAGATATGACAACCACAATCAAGTGAGAGGTGCATGTGGAAAGGGCTTTTTGCCTTCCTCCTGCACTGTGGTTTCTCAGAGTACAAGATGACAACATAGGTCATGCAGAATTGTGAAACTCCCTATGCTTATGGCCCCACTACTAGAAAGAACTATCAAATTTATCATGTAAGTGTCCATGCAGGCAAGTCTCAACAAGGGCTGCAAGTCACAGAAATAGTGGTCAATCACATTAGGATAAGACAAAGGCAATCTCAATGCCAGGAAAATCTGTGCTAAAGAGTAGATACCATGTCCCACCCAGGCCAGAATCACCAACACAACACAGATTTGCCAGTGCATGAGTGTTGTGTGTTGCAAGGGCTTACAAATGGCTACATAGTGATCAAAGGCCATGAGGATAAGCACAAAGACCTCTGTGAAGCCAAAGAAATGGACCACAAAGACCTGAGTCATGTACTCATTGAAGGAAATGGTCTTCTTCTGAGAGAAGGCATCCACAATCAATCTGGGGGCTGTGGTTGTAGAGAAGCAGGCATCAGCAAATGACAGAATAGGAAGCACATGGGATTCCCAAGAGTCTTGCTTGTTTTGATATTCACTACTGTAAGAAAGTTCTATAACAGTGCCATAAGGTAAATAATCAAGACAACTCCAAACATTGCTTTCTGCATTCCTGCATCCTGTGTCAACCCAAACAGAATGAATTAAATCACACTTTTATTCATCGCCATACTAGTGGGTATAGGTAAGATGCAGTTGACAACGTTTTAATCTGTAGAGAGAAAAAGAAGTGACATCTTAAGAAGATCAGTGGGCTTAACTCTGAATTACTTGCTTCCACATCATCCCGTTACCTCCAACTTCCTTTAATCTCCTATGAATCTTTGTAAATCTGCAGAAGTCCAAGCATCTCCCAGATACAGCTCTTAATTCAGAAACTCATTGCATTGGACCAGAGCCCTTTTTTTTTCAATGCCTATCTTTTCTTTAAAAGATTGGCACTTGAGCTAAGATCTGATGGATATCTCCTTCTCCTTCTTCTTCTTCTCCTCGTCAATGCCCCCCAGTACATAGTTATATATTCTAGTTATGAGTCCCTCTGGTTGTGCTATGTGGGATGTCACCTCACCATGGCTTGATGAACGGTGTCATGTCAGCGGCAAAGATCTGAACCAACAAAACCCTGGGCCACCGAAGCAGAGTGTACCAATTTAATGATTCGGCCACAGGGCTGGCTCCTGGAACAAAGCTTTTGTATAAATAAAAAATAAACGTTCTTTAAAATGTTTCATTCCTATCAAGATTGAGAACTGTAGAACTTGTACTTTTTTGGGCAAGTGATTTAACTGCTTTGAAATTTAGCTTTCATATAAAAAAGTAGAGTACAAATACTTGCCATTACTTTGAGTTTTCCTAAGAACTGAAAAAAAGATTTTATGCCCGTACATATACACACACATACACATGAATATTTCATGTATTCTTCATTCTATCTGTTTGCTTTGAAATCT
This sequence comes from Equus quagga, assembly GCF_021613505.1. NCBI lineage: Eukaryota > Metazoa > Chordata > Mammalia > Perissodactyla > Equidae > Equus > Equus quagga. The sequence continues at coordinate 200,916 of NW_025795545.1, forward strand.
GAACAACACTATTCTAATGCAATTAAGAGCGACTTTTGTTGGAGAATCCCTCCTGAAGAAAATATTCTCACTTTGGTTCACTCATTTTTATGCTCATTATCCCTGACCCCTTAAGGGTCTTCGATGAAATATGCTTTACTTTGACAACCCTTTACCTATGCCTCTTGTGTTCAAGACATCAGCTTCACTGATGGTCATGATAACTGTCTGGATAATAATCTGTCTGGAGAACAAATGCCTGGATAATACTCTGAGGTTGTCATAATTTGGGAAACTACTCTTTACCTCTTTACTATACTCTTGAACTTACCCTAAAAGAAAATTGAGACTCTCTGCCTATGAATTTGATCTGATATAAATTTTCTAATATGCCTCTGATGTAAGTAGTGTTTTTACTCTCAAATATTTGTCTTTACCCTGAATCGCCCAGGACACTTCTTCTAAAAATATTATATTTAAAAAAATCCCATAATTCCAGTATTCAATTTTATAATTTTTCTATTTCAAGTCCTGATTCATAGTATATATAACTCATGTGATAGAAATCATCATATAATATTTTGTGTTCTGATTTTTATTTAGAATTGTTATAAAAGATCTTCCCATGTTCTCATACTTTCCATAATTTAATTATTAATTGAATGGCCTGTTGTATAAACTTTATAAGAAGGATTTATTTAACCATTTGTCAATTGAGATACTTTTATTGCTTCCAAATTTCACTCTCATAAATAATAATTCTACAAAGTGCTTTAGAATAATTTCCAAAATACAATATTGCTGCCCAAAATGCTAGAGATTATCATTGCTATAAAGTATTAAAGAGTTTTTCAATATTTTGTGTTTTTTTATTATAGGGTAATTCATGATCACCATAAATACTCAAAGTGAACAGAAGAATGTCAGGATAAAAATTAAAATCTATCTTCAAATATTTGAATCTATAATTCTACTCCCTGGAAATAACTACTTTCAGTTTCTCGTATGTCCTTCCAGAAACGTTGTATAAATATACTTGCATATGTGTGTGTCTCTGTAATATTTTTTTATATAAGGAAGTATGGCCAATATTTCAATGTTGGTGATTTTGCAGAAAAGCTGATGAACCTGCAGACAAAAAACAGTTTATCTGGTGATGTTGTCTTATTATCTCTGTTGTTTAGTAGGAAAAAAATTGTATTTTTATAACATGCGTATACATTTTTATCACCAACCAAATTTTACATTTTTACTACATTTCAAGTGAAAATATTGCCTTACTGAGAATCCTTTATTTTTTGTGAGCTCATATTTTGCAAGCAATATTTTATCTAGCACTGCTGTTACTCTAGCAAAATAATTCTTTCTTGGTTAACAACACAGTTGCTGGATTCATACGGCATGAGTTCAAATCCCAGTTCCACTATTTACTAGCTGCATGATCTTGAGAAAGCCACTTTAGACATAATCATGGTTACTATACAGATAAAATGAGAAAAGATCTGGCTCATAATAAGTTAAGAACTATGCTACTCATCTCAGCCTCTTCCTCTTTCACTATTATGATTATGCTTTTTCTCTGTTTCTGTGAATTTTGTTTCCTTTTTATAAAGTGCAAGTTTCAATTTGTCCATTTTAATTTAATGTATTACTTCAACATACTATAAAATTATTATATTTATTGACGTATCTTCCATAATGACAGGATTACCTTTTATTTCAAATATTGAATCAAAATTATCTGGAGATATTGTGAGGAATGGGGAAAATACTCCTCTCTTCTTAATAATTTAATATTAATTTTAAGATAAATTCAGATAAGATCATTAACTATGTAAGTCCCCATGTAATTAGTGTTAGAACAATGGAAACTGCCGAAAGAAGAGTACAAATTCCCAAAAGTAGATAAATTGGTAGTAAAAAAAACCAGAATTATTAAAGGATGGATTATAATGTTAACTGAAGAGAGTCAGATTCAAAGCCAGGTTTTCTTAAGCGCAAATATTCAAAAGTAGACCTGAGAGGTGGGTTAACACAGAGATCAGTGCGTAAAGTTTGAAGCCACATAGCCCTGATTCATACCCCACACAACTATCTATCGTGGTGTGACATTTAACAAGTCCCTTGACATCTCAGTGCTTCATTTTCTTCACTTGTAAACATAAATAATAAAATAATATACCTTCTCAGAGTTGTTATGAAGGTTATATAATTCCATATAGACAAGCATATAAAAGATGCAAGTATACACTACCTGCATTTAGAGTGATTACTTTCATTATGATTATTGGTATTGGTTTTTCAAGAAGTACTTTCCATTTTTCAAAAATATTAATTTAAATTGTTCATTTATTGGTAAGAGAGTGGCACAAATATTTTAAACATTAAGTTCCTTTACTGAGTGGCTGAAATCTTATCAGCACTGTTTATCATACTGGTTTCTTATGATGATCAGAAGCTAGGAATGACAATTCCAAATATCTGTAACAAATGTTAAAATATACATGAAAAGTATATATCAGCTTCAATATATGGGGCCCAATATGAGAGGAAAGTAAAAATGAAATAAGTCCATGACTGTAAAAAAGTAAGGGACCCAGATATATTAAAATCAGAGGGCTGAGGACATTTGGGATGAAAGAAATGAAATCAAAATTTTAATAGAATTGATAAGGCAAACTTTATCAGGCAAACAGAAAGAAGGCCAACATGAAAACTCTAGTTTAGCCAGACTCAAAAGTCATGTAGAAAAGCTTGGAAAAGAAAGCTCTCCTCCTGGTTGAAAGGCATGAAAGCCAGGTTATGAAGTTTGAATATATTTTTATTGGTGAAATATAAAATTTGGAGGCCTAAAAAGCATTAGAATAGCTTTTATCAAGATTTATTCAGTGGGGCTGGCCGGGTTGCATAGTGGTTCGGTTCGTGTGCTCTGCTTCTGTGGCCTGGGATTCGCCAGTTTGGATGCTGGGTGTGGGCATACACACTGCTCATCAAGCGATTTTGTGGTGGTCCACATGGAAGAACTAGAAGGACTTACAACCAGGATACACAACTAGGTACTGGGGCTTTGGGGAGAAAAAAAAAAGAGGAAGATTGGCAACAGATTTTAGCTCAGGGCCAATCTTCTGCACCAAAAAGATTTACTCAGTACTTAACAAAAATCACTCAAAGTTCTTTAATGAAATTTAATCTTTTTTCTTTTCTTTTTTTCTTTTTACTAAATTTAGGCTAATTGGACTTTGAGGTCATCTGTAAGGAGGTATCTAACTCCTTCAAGATTATCAGAGTTCCACTATAGATGTCTGTCTTTCTATCCCCTACACTAAGAAACTCAGTGAAAACCATACAACATGATTCATGATGGCCCCAACAAAAGTAAGATAGTGCCTGCAGGCATCCAAAATATGATTCATCAGAGGCTTCAGACTTGTTACTTCTTTTCTTAGAGAAGATCATAGGTGCTCACCTTTAATTAGCCTCTGTGGGGAATGGCAAAATTAAATCTCTCTCCTGAGCTTTAACAGGATCTCTTTTTGTTGTTGTTGTCTTTAAGACTTTATTTTTTAGAGCAGTTTTAAGTTTACAGCAAAATTAAGGAAAGGTACAGAGATTTCCCATATTGTCCCTGCCTCACCCATTCCTAAGCCTCCCCATTATCAGCATCCCCCATCAGAGGGATGCATTTGTTATAATGGATGAACTTACACTGACACATCATAAACACCCAAAATGTATAGTTTACCTTAGGGTTCACTCTTGGTGGTATACATTCTACGGTTTGGATAAATGTGTAATGACATGTGTCTATCATTAGGTCTCATGAATAGTATTTTTACTGCTCTAAAAATAGGAACATTTTTATATACCCAAAACATACAACATAACAATTCCTTTCATATAGTATTTAATACTCATTAAACTCTAAATAAATTGTCTCACACAATTTAGTGGAAGAAAAATAACACTTTGAATGAGATACCTAGGTGAATTTTCATTCTGAGAATTATTAGCTCACTCATACCACAAAATCAGGCTGATATTTCACAAACACCATTATTCCAAATGGCCAATCCTACAGTTCATTAAGTGGATTCCCACAGGCCTATTCTGTTTCTAAACAGAAAGAAAGGACACAATTTCAGGTATTCCCTCTTCTCCTCACTCATTCTGTCCTCTCCCTCTTTTTACCTCCTTGATATACCTTAAAAAGGAAAAGTGGGCACCTTAAATGTATTATGAGTCATAAATATAACAAAATGGTTATGATGGTTTTCGAATGCAATGGCTGGTATACTCACTGTGACTTCCGAAGCCCTCTCTGTGCCATCATCTTGCTTTCCACCTTTTCATGCCAGTGCTTCTGCTTAAAGATACTCCAACCATGCCTGACACTGCTGCCCCTCATAAATGCCCCTAGACTATCTCATTCTCCGAATGTCCATCTTTCTTAGTAGCAAATGAGCTTCCTCTGATATCCACTTCTATCTGTGCACAGAGTATCCAGCAAACCCTTCCATGTTTTACCAAAAGATTTTCTTGCTAATGGGCTTCCAGTATTAAAGTATGTGTGTGTGTTTACTGAATCGTCCAATCCTGAATTACAGTCTTCTCTCACTTTTGCTTAATATCTTTTGTTCATTCGATTTTACAATATCTCATAAGGCAAGTTCATGCTGCTTTATTTTGTGTACTTCAGGTTAAACGGGGTGGCAGAGTTTAGCAGAAAGTAATCAGATAGGAACCCAAACCAGAACCCAAGCATTCATGGCCCCATAGTAATCTCTCTCTCTAACACTCCACCCCACAATGACATGCGAAGTATCAGTGTCCAACCATCTGAGCAGAGCCAGCAGAAAGCCATGAAATCATAAACAGGTAAAGAAGAAAACCATTGGCATGTTCAATACATGTCCTGATTATCAAATGGATACACACTTCAGGATGAGTCAAACAAAGAGATCGGCATTTTATATGTGTAATTGAAAAAATAATAGTGAGGAGGAGGGGACAGAGAGGTCAGAGAATGGTGGCAGGTATCAGAGCCCAAGGGACAAATGTGATTGTGGAAAAAACCAGACAAGGAAAAAGAATCAAGGGAGGGGACAGGAAAATCCCACAGTGTGCGGGTGAGCAAAGAGCCATGTTAGGAATAAAGAGTAGTTTGTCCTAGGATTTCACCAGAGAGTTTTACTTCTCTCTTCCACTTCTTGTATTATCCTTACTCCAAGCGCAGAAAGAGAATGTAATGTTTGGATGTTAGTAGGGGTGATAGTGGGTTCTGGGCAGCCAAAATTAGCATTGTTAATATCAGGACAATCAGTATAATGGGATCATAGTAGTATCGGTATGCATTCTTCACCTTCTCCTGACCTTCAGCTTTGTAAATAAGAAATCTGCAGGTGTAGGATACTATAACTTGGCTCCTTTCAATGCACCTCTCGTTTCAATAAAAATTTGGCATGAGACAGTGCTGCATTAAGCAGAGGCCAGTAAAATCTGGGGAACCCTGAAACATCAGAATCATCTCATCTCTGTGGGAAGTATGTTCCTGGAACTTAAGTTTTCTCAGGAGACAGAACTGGATGATAGCAACTGCCTAGAACCCAGCCCTAAGTGGGAGGCAATAAAAAGATAATAGTTCAGTGGGGCTAGAAAACTTACTTTTCTTCTTATAAAAAAAGATCATATCCAATTGAGACCTCATAGCTTTTGCTATTTCAATTTGATTTCTTATGAGGATGAATCATGCACACTGTGTTTGCTACAAGTACATTTTACCTTAAATAGATTCATTCTGCTTTCTCTTGCAGGATCTATGGGGAGGGAAGATATTCCACAGATAGCCAACTCTTTTAAAAAGCCTCAGTAAGACTCTCCAAAGGATTCTGTTTACTGGCAGAAAGTTTTCTACTTCAACTTTTAGAATTTTCTGGAATACAAAAGAAATATGCCCACTATTCTGTGATGGAAACGTCTTTGAAGCCAGCTCTAAAACCCCGAAGCATTCCTTGGCAGAACACCGGAGTTAAATGTTTCTTCTGCCTCCATCAGATATTTGTAGAAATTTCATAAAATTTCACAAAGGCCAGCCTCTGGATGGACGAGGACTCTGCTCTTCCCACCCAACTCTGAAGGATTTGCTCCATGAGCTACTTAGCTCAGTTAATTCAGGATCACAGCAAACCATGGGGCCAATTAATCCCAGAAAATGTTGTCAACAGGCAGATTCTTCTTCAGAGCCCTCCTCCTCTCCTAGTTGTTCCTGAGCGTCCACTCCCATTTCAGTTACCAAGTTTTCTACCCACGCACTATGCTCTAAGAAAAAAACACACTTTCAAAGTCACACTGAGGTAAATCCAACTAAAAGTTACCAAAGGTTCTTCCTTTAAATCAAATCTTTTCCAATGACAGACAAAGCTCTGGGTCCAGGTAAAAGTTCAAATAGATGTGATATAATTGAATTATAGCCTCATTATTTGTGTTTCTGTGACTTTAGCTAAGTTTCTCCTCCCAGTTCCATATTTTAGAAAATGTTACTGTTAAATATAATAATTATAAAACCTAATAATTCTAATAAAATACATTATGATACAAATAATTACAATGAAAACTACTAATAAAATTTCTAAAACATTCTGAAGTCAGTAGGTAAAGGAGGGAAGAAGAGAAAGAGAGAATGAAAAGAAAAAATGTGTTTATATATTTATATTTCCAAATCAACTTCTTAAGATATACTTTATATGCAATAAAATGTATAATTTTTAAACGTAAAGTAGATCACTTTTGACAGGTGTACACCCTCACATAACTACCAACACATGGTAGAAGTTTATAAATTTTATTCTTCTAATTCAAAGACCAGATTTAGGGTCTATGTATGCTCTCTTCATATTTATATTCTATGTCTTTGCTTTCTGCTCTTTATTATTTGGTTTTATGATATGGTTCCTTCTGAGGATATGAGGGAGAATCTGTTCCATGCCTCTCCCTTCAATTCTGGTGGGTTTCTGGCAGTCTTTGGAGTACCATGGCTTATACATGCATCACCCCAATCTGTCTTCATCTTCACATGACATTCTCCCAGTGTGCATGTCTGAATTTTGCTTTTTTAATAAGAATCTCCGTCATATTGGATTGGGCTCACCATAATGATCTCATCTTAACTTGATCATCTGCAAATTCCCTTTTTCCAGATAAATTCACATTCACAGCCACTGAGGATTAGGACTTCAAGATCTTTTGAGAGGGATATAATTCAACCCATAGCACACTCTCTACATCCTCTAGAGGTGGAGACATGTCTTAAGGGAAAAATACTGTATGATTGAGGCTTTCCAAATTTCCTCCAAAAGCTCTGCTTCTTTCTCTGCCCTCACCCAAGCCCCAGAAGTAACAATCCACTGTTGTAAAGCCCAGACTCTCAGCCTGGATGAGGCTATCTCCTCAGAGAGGACGTCCGTCCCCAGAATGAAAACATGCTCCCAGGGTAAAAGCAGCCACAGAATTCTACTCACTTTATTGAAGGTCTTGCCTCCCTTTCAGTTTTTGTTGCCTCAGGAGGTCTCCAGGATCTCATACACCTGATTTCTTGAGTAAAATGGCCAGTACAATTCTAAATTATCCAAAAGTTCACTCATTTTTCCAGAAAGCACGAGATCCTTGTCGACATTGAGTATACATGTAAGAGACAGGAGTCTTTTTCTTTTTTTGCTGAGGAAGATTAGCCCTGAGCTAACATCTATGCCAATCTTCCTCTGTTTTGTATGTGGGTCACCACCACAGCCTGGCTACCTATGTTCCCTCATATCCTTAGAAAGAACTATACAATAAAAAAAACAAGATTCTCAGCCTGGATGAGGCTATCATCCTCAGACAGGATGTCTATCCAGAGAAAGAAAAAATTCTCCCAGGGTAAAAGCAGCCACAGGATTCTACTCACTTTATTGAAGGTCTTGTCTCCCTTTCAATTTTGGTTGCCTCAGCAGGTCTCCAGTACCTCATACAGGTGAGGTACTATTTTTCTATTGTTTCTGGCTTTTCTAGTTGTTCATGGCAAAAACACTTTTGGCCACAAGTTATTGAATCTCATCCAGGAGCAGAAGCCTATTTATGTACTTTATTGCTATTCATTAATTCAACAAAAAGAGATAATATCCAATAGAGAGCTTATAGCTTCTACTCTTTCAATTTACTTTGAAGATGAATCATGTGCAATGTATTTACAGCATGTATATTGTACTTCAGATAGATCCATTCTACTTTCAAAGACTAATATGAAGCTCTCACTTCACAAACTGTCTTACATGCACAGTCAATTCTAACTAAAGACTATTTGTTGATTTGATGAGTTGAATTTTGCTATTTATGAAATTTTGACAGATTATGGCATCAGAAGTGGGATCCAAAGAACACCCTTAAAGACTCTGAGGCTGGTGAGAAACCATGTGCTGGTATGCAGAGAGTTAATTGAACTCACTGCTTTCTCACAGTGCCTGGGGTTTAATGGTAAGTCTCTCTCGGATCCCAGCTCTGCTTGCTTTACATGTGAGCTCTCCAAATTTACTCTGCTACCTGTATTTTGTTTGTTGAATCTACTTGGTAGGTCATCCTTCTGCCTGTAAGAGGGAAAACCCATGATTCCCTGGGTTTTAGGCAGCAGGAAAATTACCAGGATTCCTTTGGATTATTTGTTTCAGGGAATCTAAATGCAGAGATGAGTTTCACCTGGTCAAAATTCCCTTCTCCTCTTCCCTTAAAGACTACTGTCTTGGGGCTGGGCCCATGGCCTATTGGTTAAGTTTAGCATGCTCTGCTTTGGGAGCATGGGTTCACTTCCCAGGTGCAGTGCTTTGCCACTCAAATGTGGCCATGCTGTGCTGGTGACCCACATACAAAATAGAGGAAGATTGGCACAGATGTTAGGTCAGGGCCAGTCTTCATCAGCAAAAAAAGAAAAAGAAAAGGAAAAGGAAAAAGACTCCTGTCTCTTAGACTTATACTCAGTGTGGACCCGGATCTTGTGATTTCTGGAAAAATGGTTAAATTTTTCGATAATTTAGAATTGTAGTGGCCACTTTAGGAAAACTTTGACTTAGATAAGGTAGTCCACCTTAAGGGGCACCCTTGAAAAGAAATCTTAGACCTCTTGGAGACAGTGGAATACATTCTTTGATTGGTTTGCAGAAACTTCTAAAAGACAAAATGAATCCAAAAATAGCTTCTCTAAAAGAATTCTTATAGTTCACAAATAAAAAATCCTAAAAACTGTCACCAACTGAGCCAATAACCTTAAGTTAGTCCATCTGGCAGAAACACAATTTGGATCCAGCTATTCTTTTGAGTTTTGTTTTATTATATCTGAAGCATGGTTAAAAGTTTCAAATAAAAGCTATAAGATCTCTGTGTCTATCCGTATGTTTATGTATATCTCTGTATTTATGTATACTATGTACATGAAATTTTTAAGAGAGTTCTATTTAATTGGCTTAAACAAAAATAAACACCTATATAAATTAAGTATTCCTAAAACTCTCAGAAATACATAATCAAACCCAAATGGTTTTCAATTTCAAATGATCAGGATAATCTTTGATAAATAAACGCTAGTATCAGTTTGTTGTTTTAATAAAAACAAGCATGTCTTCAGAATTGTCAATAATAAATGTAATGCAAACATGCAACTTCATCTACCTGGGTTTATTAGGCAAATAAGTTCATGCTATCTCTACGTTATGAAATTTGCCTGAAAGAAAAATAATTAAAGAATAATTTTCCCCATAGCTTTTCTAACACTAAATATTATCAATCTTTATTATATTAACCAAGTGCTGGGTGAAAAATTCTATCTCACCTTAATTTATGTTCATTCAATCCTAGAATTCCTAGAACCCACGAAATTCCCAGAATTTCATTGATGACATAAACAATAAATATGTTAATGGTATCCATATAAAGGTAAATTAAATTCAGTGTCATATCTATATAGAGATATATAGTCTATTCACAGATATCATTGTTTAACAAAAAATAATAAGTAATTTTTGTACCAGACATTTTGTTAGTACTTTATACATGTGTTCTCATTTAATCCTTACATCTGGCTATATTTAGACCTGTTTTATAACTTGAAAAAACAGAATAAACGGTTTTCTTAAGGCTATACAGTTAGTAAGTGATAAAGACTAGATTTGAATGCAATATGCTGACTTTACTGCTGAAATGTGTTACTTGTGTCTTAATTTCTTATGGGGCAAAATAATTTCTTCAATAAAGTCCTGGAGAACATGAAGTAATAGCAATGTGTTTAGTAAGGACCTTTGAGCTGCCATTTTTTTTTGAAGAAGAAGATTCACTCTGATCTAACATCTATGGGAATCTTCCTCTGCTTTTTAATATGTGGGCTGCCAGCACAGCATGGCCACTAACAGTGTGGTGTAGATCTGTTCCCAGGGAACTGAACCTGGGCAGCCAAAGCAGAGCAGAGCTTGCCAAACCTAACCACTAGGCAACTGGGACTGGCCCTGAGTCATCATTTTTTAATGAATAATCAGTGGCCCTGTGTTCCTCAGAAGATATGCATCCTGGGCACATACATCATCAATAGTATATTTCTCTAATTAAAGGCTTTAAAAGGACTTGTTCTGGTGGTAAGTCTTCCTAATTCACTTTGCTTTCCTTGATTGACGTGTGAAGATCGAGCACATTTATACAGTGAAAATTACTATACCATTGTAGATGCAAAAACTTACTTTTTTTGAATGCTTTTGGAGGGAGAGGGCTTAATCACTCAATGACCTTTCTTGATTTTACCACCCTATCTCTGAACAAATCATCAGTATCACCGTCAGCACCAGCACCAAAACCACCCTGGCGGGCAGAGCTGCTCACAAACAAATGTGCGTGCTTTTACAGAGATAGAGAAATATATTTTTAAATTCCAATTCATCTTTACATTAAAAATTAAAGCCAGAAGGGCCAGCCCAGTGGTGCTGTGGTTAAATTCGCAAATTCCTCTTCAGCGGCCCAGGGTTTGCCGGTTCAGATCCCAGGTGCAGACCTACACACCACTTGTCAAGCCATGCTGTGGTAGGCGTCCCACATGTAAAAAGTAGAGGAAGATGGGCATGAATGCTGGCTCAGGGCCAGTCTTCCTTAGTGAAAAAGAGGAAGATTGGCAGCAGATGTTAGCTTAGGGCTAATCTTCCTCAAAAAAAATTAATTAATTAAGCCAGAAATTTAATGTATAATTAGCTAATTAAAATAGAAACAAAAACATCACATAGGTTAATTCTCAAAAATGATTAGTGGAAAAATAAAGATTAAAGGAAATTGATACAAGAGGAAATCAGTAACACATATACAATGTATATATTTGTATTATATCCATATACATACACGAACACACACACACATAGAGAGAGAGACAGAGTTGCATGAAAGAAGGGAAACAAAAATCTCTCTAAAAGCATCCTAGACATGCCCAGTTAATCCTGTTCCTTCCCTTCCTAAAAGCTCATCTCTAAAACACAAACTCACTGTTTTATTTGCTAATTTCATCAACTGGATAGAGGTCAAGAGGTAGACACTTAAGATTTGATAATTTGCCAAAATAAATTAAAGTAAATCAAGCTAAAAATTTTGATAACTCAAGGCTTTCCAACCCAAGGCTGCAATTTGTGTATATAGATAAAACAGATAAAACACTGACAGATTTTAAGTATGACATGATTGTCTGTGTGTATAGATGATTCAATTATTTCAGTAATTTCAAAATGGTAGCTCCAATTAATATGAACATATTTAATACTCAAATAAGTTTTTAAAGTCACCTCCAAAATTCAGTCTGATGTCATCTCTGTGACATCCAAAAGCCAAGTTACCTGATGGACACAGTAAGTAGAAAGTTGACATTATGCAAGCAAAATTTCTAGGATAGTGCCAGGGTCTCCAGAGGTCTGGCCTCATCCAGGATGCACTCAAATCAACTTTCATCTAGAAAAAACCTAAGTATCATGACTTTAAATTTTTAATGTAGCAAATCCGTAGGATCAGAGTTTCTAATGATTTTAAAGAAAGATTTAAAACAACTACTTGAAGTGGTCAGACATAAGAAGGGAAAAAACCCTCTGGTTGGTAGAGGAATTAAATTTCATCTAAATATAAAATGTTTCCAAAAAAAGACAGCCAGCTAAGCTGCTAACAAAATCATTCATGGGACTGTGTCTGTCATTTGCTTGCATATTGAGCTTAATTTGCACAGAGTTTCCAATCCACATCTTGGAAGAAACATCATTAACAGGATATGCCCCTTTGGGCAATAGACCTGGGTTAAAAGGGGGCAGAGCGCCATTATCAAATGGCACAGAATTTCAAAAGAGTAGACTTGCCTCATTCCAATTGCATCCCTTTGAGGCTGTGTCTCTACTGACTAAGGAGCTAATCACCATTCTAGTGAATTCCTGTCCAGCCCTGCAATGATCTGCTTTGCCCAGGGGCTGAACTTCACTGGAGCCAGGCAAGCTGATGTTCCACAAACTCAAAGCCAGATCATGGTATTAACCATTCAATTATTCATTCCACAACCAAGGTCTCTTCTTCAGTAACAGAATGGCCACACAATGATCCATGTGTCTGAAAACATAAATGAAGAAAAGTCAGTAGTATTTCTTCTTGGCTATCTAGCAAGTACTAAGACAAAAGTTTTCTATCACATAATCTGGTGAGCTTTGAACTTTTAAGTGTATTGTTAAAATTGTGTCACATCTAACTGAAGAACATTTGACATTATGTATTTATTTATTTTTTGCTGAGAAAGATTTGGCCTCAACTAACATCTGTTTCCAGTCTTCTTTATTTTGTGTGTAGGTGGCCCCACAACATGGCCACCAATTAGTGTTGTAGGTGCATGCCGAGGAACCGAACCAAATCACATGTTTTCAGTTTAGAAATATTTGGGGTTACAGTATTTATTCTTTTTCTACCTTCAATAGTAAAAACTATCAGTATCCTACAATTACAGTGTTCTTCACAGATTACAACTGCTTCAGTAACATATTTGACCATACCCCCTGGGAATTCTCTTGAGAAGGAGTTTCAGTTTTACTAAATATGATCTTCACAGGTGATGGGCCAACCTCTGTGCTTGGATTATATTTAATAGCATTCTAAAACCACTCCATGTTCTCACTTAACCATGTGTTAGGCAGTGCTCCTCAACCTTTTTTTTTTTTTTTCATTATTGCCCACCTAAGACCCCTTTTAGACATTCTGTTACCTAATCACCCCCAAAAATCTTAACACCACAGATATACTATTTATGTATTTTATGTATATCTACGCTGTATATGTAAAAACAGTAGCATATTTCATCTCCCAAGAAATCATTTTTGCCTACTTGGGAGAGTTAACGTCCCCGTTGCAAAAGCACGTGTTAGAGTAACTACCTTATAAAAAGAAAGAGGGGAAATGATATGTTTTTTTAATCTTGGGCCTAACTAAAATTCTAGCTGTGCTTCAAACAAGTACACAAATCTATATCCAATTATCTACTGTACTGTATCACCCACTTAATAAATGTTTTTCAGCAGAATTATTACAAACACAATTACAGTTTTTATTTATTTATTAGCTTGTTTATTATCCATCTATTCCCCACTGGAATTTAAATTCCACACAAATGCGGCACTTGTCAGAACTCTTCAGCACAGTGTAGGCACAGATCAGTATCTTTTGTATAAATGTAATAAGTCAAAATGTCTTCAATTTAAATGACCATGAGCCGTTTTTCAAATAATATTTACATCATGTGATGCTATTGGGAAAAGTCCTGTAGAAACAACATTTAGCTGTTCTAGGTGCTATCCTTATGCCCAGAGTATAGGCCTCCTTGGTGATTGAATTCCTTATTCTTTCTCCAAACATCTCTCTTGCTCATGTGTCACTTTCTTTAAAATTCAATCATTTCAATTTTACTTTTCCAGCCCATTACATTCTACTTTTCATGATGCCCATGAAGGCAAATACATCAGTGGAAATGAGATCATCATACGGCTTTTCTCTGACACATGAGGAATCAAGATAGACCAAATAACCTGGGAAGGAGAGGTCAAGGGACAGCTTAAGAGAAGAACGTGACCCCCCCAAAATAAGGGAAAACTGCCTCAAGGGCAATCCTGACAATGCAGCCAATGATCAATTCTGTGATTTGATATTTTCACATCATTCTTGCAAGGAGTATTGTGAAGCGGGACGAGTAGAGATGACAGAGTATATGACTTGATACTGTTGCTTAACTTCATTGAGCCTCATTTTCTTCTGTATAAAAAGGAGTAAAGGCTAACAAAACTTTTTAAAATAAGAGAGTTAAAGTATGTAAAGAACCTATCAAAATTTATGTGTCGTGCTTGGCCTTCAATAAGAATTAGCTCACTCCTCTCACTTAATGCCTAATATTTTCACTGAATTAAAAGCCCATATAAACCAAAGCATCCTACAGAACAGAGCTAGATATTATTTATCTTATTAATTATTAGAGTAAATATACTTACTTCTTTATATGCTGTTTTAAGTATCATAAAAAATCAGATGTCAGTTGGCCCTCATGAGATACTCCTGATGATGAGTACAAAAGGACATCTTAACATTCCTTACAGTTATTCACATACCGGCAAGATTCCATCTACTGAGAAAGTCAGACTGCCGTACATTTCTGCCTTCAGTTCTTACACCTTCCAAGTTTTCTATTGACAATTTATAATTTGTCTCTCATTAATCTTCTCACTCCTCCACTGAGCACTTATTGTCACCTTGAAAACACAGTTACTGGCCTTAGTTTCCCTCTTCAAACCTTCCCTTTTGTCTTAGAGTAGAAAGAACATTTACTCAATACTTCATCCTCTCCTTACTCCTGGCATACTCTCATCTCCTAATTGACAGTCAAAATGAACCACATCATTTAATCCACATTCTGCTGAAATGTTTAATTCTTACCAGCAATTGCAAACTTGATCATTTTTAATAGATCACATGCTATTTATATGATCTTCCAGGCTTAGATTCTGTGGGAACTGTTCTGTTTCTTATGAATGTGAGACAGCCATGCATAAGTTAAAACAGCCTGTCACCCCAAAGAACAGTGTACCTTGCTCTGACATTACTGTATGATCAAATTAAAAATAGCTCTATATGACCCGTGAGTTTGAGAAAGGGACGTTTGTGAGAAGTAACACATGTTGGAGTGTTACATTCAAAGAAACTTTAATTTATAAATTGTTCTGTAGTAATGTAGAAAGATCTAATATTTTCCATGTACAAAGAGGATCATTATTGCTTAAATATATTGCTACATGAGAGAAAAGGCTACAACAAATTTGATACCATCTTTCTTGAAGGACAAAGTGAATCATTAAGACTGCAGAAAAGTTTCTTGTCTATAGACGTAAACATACTGTGATGGTCAATGGTGTTTTATTTCAAAGAAACGAAGGCTGAGATCTGAAAGACTTGGATTAAAATTTTGTATCTGAAAATCTTAGATGTGTGACCTGAGGCAAGTAAATTAGTGAATTTCTCTTGGCATCAATTTCTCTGTATAATGGGGATAGTAATATTGGAACTACCAATTTAATACATGAAAAATCACCTAAAAATGTGAATATGCCCAATAGATAATAGTGTTCATTTAATGTAAATACGTGTATCACACCTACAGAGCAATAGCTTCACAACATAATTATATGCCTTTATGTTGAGATGAAAGAAAAGAATGTTTACCCTTGTTTCTTCAAATTACTCCTCAAGTCTTGGTAAGGTAAAAGAAAAACGTCCTTCATATCCACGAAAAACTCTGAACTATAAGGGTATTTAAGAAAATAAGACCAAATTAAGAGTAATTTCAAAACTTCTTGCTTATTTCTTATGACAAGAAAAAAATAGAGATAGATTATAACTTATTCTTTCTTTCTTTTGTGAATGTCTTTCTTTTTGGTTTTTGTCAATCCGTAGTGCCAAAAAAAAAAATCATTAGTGAATTTTTCACTTCCCTTATGTTACTTCTCCATATATATATCTAAGAATTTCTATTCTCTTTTTTATTTACCGCAGGCAAAGCAAAAACAAAAGAAGCTCTGAGATCAAGGCTTTTTCTATGAAAAAGTCAATTTCATTCAAGTAACATATGTATGAAAAATTTAGTAAAGTAGCAGTGGGACTCTGGAGAAAAATACACTCTAGAATCATCAAACCATGGATTTATAGTTGTTCTCTCCATTGCATATCCTTAATCTATGCACATAAACGTTGAAGCCTTGGTAAAGTACATTAAAAACTATCAAAACACATATCAAAGAGATTGGCCACTATTAAGTACTTAATAAATGTTAGCATCTGGGATTATTATTTTCCATCAGTGATCTGCAAAATTTGTTAATTTTCTTTAACAATATACAACATGTAATATTCTCCATATATGTATATATATATATATATATATATATATACATATGTAGTCAATTTCTCATCATTACGAACAGCCTAAGTTACTCTCATCTTCAACAAACTCCTCAGGGCATTTTTAACCTCTGTGTTTCTCACTGTGTAAATGATAGGATTTAACATGGGAATGAGGATAGCAAAGAACACAGTCACCAACTTGTCCAGAGGGCAGGTGGCCACAGGACGTGTGTAGGTGAATATGCAAGGCACAAAATAGAGTACAACTACAGTAAAGTGGGAGCCACATGTAGAGAGGGCTTTGCGTCGTCCTTTGGAGCCTAGAGATTTCAGGGAGCTCAGGATGACTATGTAGGAGATGAGCAGCATGGAAAAAATGAGCCAACACATAGCCCCACTGTTGCCTGTCACTACTATTCCGAGCATGTAGGAATCCTTGCAGGCAAGTTCCAGCAGTGGAAAGAAATCACACATGAAGTGGTCAATGACATTGGGGCCACAGAAAGACAGGTTAGCCATGAAAAGAATCTGCACAGTGGCATGCAGTATTCCACCCATCAAGGTCACAAACACGAGGAGGCGGCAGAGCCCTTGTTGCATGATGCTCATGTAGTGCAGGGTCTTGCAGATGGCCACATAGCAATCATAGGCCATGACAATGAGCAGGATGACCTCTGATCCTCCCAGGAAGTGTTCTACAAAGATTTGTGTCAGGCAGCCACTTAAGGAGATGGTTCTCCTCTGGTACAGCATGTCAATGATCATTTTGGGGGTGGTGACAGAGGTGAAGGAGGCATCTATGAAGGACAAGTAAGTAAGAAAGAAGTACATGGGAGCTGAAAGTATGGGGCTGAGGGAAATGGTAATGACAATGAGCGAATTGGCCAGGACAGTAAATAGGAAAATGAACAGAAAAACAATGAAGAGTATTTTTTGCAAGTGTGGATTCTGCGTGAGTCCCAAGAGGATAAATTCAGTCACATTGTTGGGAGACATGAGGTGATCCATTTAGGAAGTAACCACTTCCTGGGGCCTAAATTACCTATAATGGGATAAAGAAAGATACTTACTAATCATGAAAGGACTGTACTCTGCATTGTACAGTAGAAAAATAGACTACTCACTGTAAATGTGGAGCATGTCATTGGACCTCCTGGCCCCAGTACTTGTTTCAGTTCTTTATTATTTCCTCAATGATGTTTTCCATCTCTTCAGACATCTAGTATCTGTCACCTAAAAATCATCTATAGGGCAACATTTGATGGGTAATTTACTGAGAAAATACTGGGCTATGTACAGGATATCTGGACTCTTCTTCTGGTTCCAATTTGTGAAATTACTTAGTCATTTCATTTCCCTGTCCTTCTCAGCACTTCTCTGTGTCTGCAAGCTTACAAATTGTGACTCTCAGATGTATTTTGTAAGGTAGGCTTATTCTCTCTTCCAGGAGAATTCACATTTGAACCCACAGCTTTAACTATGGAAAGAAAGTCAAGGTCAATAAATATGTCAGACAGATTAGGGAAATATATAAGACATTGGTGACACACTCCCTGGTACCTACTATAACGCATATGCTATTCATGTGTGGTTCCTCGCTGTGCCTACCATAGTGCCTGGCATAATATCTGTAGAATTTGTCACCAATTGGGTGATGATTAAATGCTTAGTGAATTGCCACTTCTTTGTGTGTAAAAATATCATGCTTCCCCAGTGCATAATCCTAGGCATACGAGTGCTCTCATCCTTTCACTCTGTTTATCATTACTCTCTACTTTATGAAAAAACTTTAAATTTACTTTTGAAAGGAAGCTGCATTCCAGTTTAATAGTTTCTGACATAATTTGTAGGGTATGAAAATATCAAATGCCTTTAGGACCATTGTCATTTTACTTTCAACATAATTATTATGTTCATTAATTAATATTTTTTATTCTTCAAAATTCTGTACAACATACAATTTAACATAGTCACATCCAGTAAATTTATGGCTTTAGTAGACTGGGATGAAAAAACAACAACTCTTGGATAGGTGTTCAATATATGAAGTTCTATCAAGCAAAGGAAACTCAAGTTTTAAAAATAGAAATTTAATGTGGAAAATAGACAGAAATAGTCTACTAGATAAGATAGATAAAGTACCATACATGTATACACACACAAACACATAGAAAATCTATTACTCACTGTAAGTTCACTCAGTCAATAAATATTTATTGGACACTTACTATGTATATTAATGTATGTTTGTCCATATAAAGTCATAAAAAGTATCCCTGTTAAATCCTTTAGTAATCCCTCCTGACATTTTATTACCAAAACAGCAGCAGCTCCTCCATTCTTGAGATCCTCCCACTCCATTATATTTCTGCCATATGCATTCTCATGTATTCTTCTCCCATCCTCCCGTGACATCCATCATCCATCAGTCCTAGTTACAGGATATTGCATCGCTAATAGAGTGAGGAAATTTTGGGGAAAATTTCCCAAAGGGAATATAAGAGAAAACATCAATATAATATAACATGCTTTGCCAAAAATATTTATTTTCCTTTCAAAGATAATGGGTACAGAGCTTCATTTTTGATTATTCAAAATGAAGAACTTATACATATGTGCACACAATGTGCCCAGCTTTACTGCATTCCCTTATTCTGAGGTGGACTCCCCAATAAATCAGAAGAGTACAGTGACATAAAGTAAGAATAAGACAAAATTAATAAAAGAGATTTAGCAATAACTATGGAGACATAGAAATCACTTTGTCTTTTTACTTTGACTCCACAATAACCTTTCTAAGGAGTAAATGTGAAAAGAAAATATTTTTAAAAGAGAAAAATCATTATGTACAAATAGGTTTGATCCAATTTTTAAGAGTTGTGTAAAATTACAAACTACATAGAGTGTCCAACATTAGAGGAATTGATAACTACATTATAGGGCACTTCTTTGAATAATGTGTAGTTTCTAACACAGATGTTTTTAAAAATTGTGCAATATCATAGCAAAATTCTTATAATAAAAAACCGGGAAAAATCTTGAGGCAATTGGAATGGATAATGTGAGTCTAACTGATTTAAATACATATCAATAAGTAAAATGACCACAAAACATTTTTACTTCTAAATTGATATTATTGTAATTGATTCTATCATTCTTTTTTTTTGTTTTGAGGAAGAGTGGCCCTCAGGTAACATCTGCTGCCAATCCTCCTCTGTTTGCTGAGGAAGATTTGCCCTGAGCTAACATCCACGCCCATCTTCCACTATTTTATATGCGGGACACCTGACACAGCATGGCTTGATAAGCAGTGCTAGGTCCATGCCCGGGATCCAAATCAGCAAACTGTAGGTCACTGAAGCAGAGTGTGCAATCTTAACTGCTAAGTCAGTGGGCCAGCCCCTGATTCTATCATTCTTGATGCTTGACATACTAAAGAAAAGATTTAAAACTCAGATTGGTAGGGATGAGGTGTGATTATGTGATTTGTAAGATTCCTTTAAAACTCAGATTCCATAATTATATTATTTCCTGGGGGAAAAAAATCTCACCTATGAACTTCTCTGAAATAGCTCCATGGCGAGGGCCCCAGGCAGCTGTTTGTTCACCAAGAACGAAGTAAAGTTGTGAGATGAAAAATGCCAAATTGCTCAGCTGCAATAAGTGCCTTGGTTGATTTATAAATGACATCCTTTGGATAAGGCCTTTCTCTTGAGCCTTACAAATGCTAACACATATCTTATTTGTAGGTAAATCCTGTGAAGTTTTTTAGCTGTAGCTAATTAGATCTCAGGGGTATTTCACCATTGTTAGCAGATCTTCCCAACAACCCAATTATTTCATGTAACTTAAGTGAACTTAAGAGAAGAACTTTTATAGCATGCATCTTTAATTTTTAACTCCTTCCTTAAGTCTACAAAGACAAAACACCATGACAAGAGAAAAAAAAGTCGATCACTTCTAAATTTGTATATTTGAATAACAAGAACTCATTATGGAGTCTATATATTTGATACTGTAGAAATCAAACATTTAGGTAGGTAACTATCTGACTCAAATTTTTCATTATAATATTTTATTTTTTGATCAGTTTGCCATTCATGGTGATCATAATTTTTGTTTTATTTATTTTATTTATTTATTTATTTTTGAGGAAGATTAGCCGTGAGCTAACTACTGCCAGTCATCCTCTCTTTGCTGAGGAAGCCTGGCCCTGAGCTAACATCCGTGCCCACCTTCCTCTACTTTTATATGTGGGACACCTAGCACAGCATGGCGTGCCAAGCGGTGCCATGTCCACACCCGGGATCCGAACTGACAAACCCTGGGAAGCTGAGAAGCGGAACGTGCGAACTTAACCACTGTGCCACTGGGCCGGCCCCCATAAATTTTAAATACTGTTTTCAGATGTACATTAAGTGATAGTTACAAACCCTATTATAATATTGACACTTTGCACCAGGTAAAGCTTACAGTATTTCTTCAAAGTAGTTGTTTCTTGTGCCTGTTGTGAAATTAGACTAAGATGATACTGATGAAAATAATACAGCTACAATGGTTGGTAGAAAGATTGCTTTAGAACCCATACGCCTGCCTAGTCAAGCTCCCCATGGCCTGGCATAGCACAAAATGAAAAAAGTGCAGATTTAGGTCTAAATCAGTGAGGGCTGCCCCTGAACATAATTTTTCAAAAGAGAAGTTCCTGGAGCTCTTCCTGGAAGAATCTGTTTCTATAATATAAACCTAAGCCTAGAGAGGTTTAAAACCTGGAAAGACAGCAACACAGATTTTCAAACTAGAAGGGTAAATTGAAATGATAGCAGAGTAAATTATATATGGATCGCATCCCAGTTGGTCAAAAAGTACTTGAGGTATGGTTTGATGTCTCGTGGGTTCAGGGACTAAGTTCATAAAACCCAGCTACCTGCCAAAGTGTTCTTCTTATGGGCGGTTTCATGCATTTCAATAGGTAGAGGAATACGTTCTCAAACTAACAAAACTCTTGAGAGCAGAGCTCATATTGTCTTAATCCAATCCAAGGATCCTTTCATTCCAGAAGGACTTCTCCTAAGTTGTTTACCAGGAGTGGAAAAGTTTGGGGAGGTGGGCTGTGGTCAATTACCAGCCTACAGACACATAGTTTTTATAACTTTTCCAATTTTACTACTTGTAGTTGAAGTAGAAGCAAAATAACAATAATTATAACAATAAAAATATTGGCACCGACAAGATGATGGAACTTGGAACACCTTCTAAATTACCTAAGCAAACTAACTGTTGAAATGGAAAGAGTTTTTAAGGTCATAGATGACAGCACAGTGAGAAATAAAATGTTTCTCTCCTGATCCTGAAGCTGGTGTTCTTACTATCCATCATGTTTCCACAACCATAATATGCTTGCTAAATGATGTTACATCATGGCGTCCATTGATTTTTCAATAAAATATATTGTATCCGTGAGGTGGGAAACTGGATCTTTTGGTCAAAGGAGGAAGCTATAAACACATCTATGACATATATACACATTTGTACTTTGATAACAGACTTCACTTTTATAAAGAGCCAAAATTAATTCACAACAAAGTCTTATAAGTTAGGTAAGTTGTTTAGCTAAGACATACTTTCTTTCATCAACTATGGAGTAATGATTCCTGTTTTTTTTAAAATATATATCCTTTATAAAGCAGTTTTCAAAGAAGATTCCAGATTCAAATAATTAAATACAAACACAACGTTTTAATAGTAAATTATTTTTCAGAGATATTTTACCAGTTGCTTTTGAATATAACCTGCATTTAATTGCCACTAATAGTTTCTAATCTAATAAATTGTTGCTTCCTATGGTATATAATCAAAAATATTTTAATACAGCAAGGCATAATCAAATACTAGCCCCAAGGAATTTGTATAATGAAAAGATCACAGGATAGGGAATAAGAATATTTGGGCTCAAGGTTAACTTACATCTTCCATGATCTAGTTATTTAAACTTTTAGATCCTCCATTCTTTCTGTAAAATACGAAAACTAGATTTCAATTTTATAAGGTTATTGTGACCATGTGAGGACACTTAAAAAATTTACCTATGTTTAAATACAATTAATTTATATAATCACTGACAATTTTTCCTCAACAGAATAAGAAACCCAATGTAATTTTGAACATTATGTATATTACCTGTGTGCCAAGGGGATATTGGCAAGTATCTTCATTCTAAATTATATTTCCACAGTGTTCTAGACACCAGTAAACAATATGGTTTTTTGAACAGCAACTGGTTACTTATGCAGGCACCTTATACAGCTCTGTAATTAGAATAGAAAATGTTTCAATTTGCTACAAAACAAGAGAGGTTCTGATATAAATGCTGCCTTTGTTCCAATAACATTTGAAGTAGTTGAAAGAGCATCAGATTTGGATTTAAAAGAATGCAGATCTGAATACTAGCTCTGTCTCTGACATTGGGCTGGTTATTTATCTTTTTTGAACTTCATTTTATTTCATCTGTAAAATAGGAATAATCATAATAATACCTACCTTGCAAAGGAGCTGTGTCAGGTGAGAGGTATGGGAAGGGCTTTAAGGTATAAAAGATAACAAATGCAAAGATCATGATAGAAATAAAATGTTCATCTTGGTTCATTTATTATGTGACATTGTATTACTGTTTAATAATCTCCTAAAGGTATTTTTCACCTCTGTATTCCGTTCAGTGTAAATAACAGGGTTTAACATGGGAGTAACAAGAATTTAGATTATTGTTATGGCCTTATCCTTGGGAAAGGTAGGAACTAGTCACAGTTAAGTAAAAACACAGCGCACAAAGAACAGGACAACAATTGCGATGTAGGAGCCACAGGTAGAGAGGGCCTTTTTCCTTCCTGCCGAGCTGTGAGTCATCAAGGAGCACAGGATGACCACATAGGATACCAATAACATTACAAAAGTAATCTCAGGAATTACCCCATCATTGGCAGCAGCCAAGAGACCAATAAGGAAAGTGTCAGGGCGGGCAAGTTGTATCAGGGGAAAATATACATGAAGTGACCTATAATGTTGGAGCCACAGAATGTAGCCAAAAAGTAACTAGAATCTGTACAATAGAGTAGAGAAAATCCGCTGCCCAACACGCCCCCCACAAGGAGGCAGCATATGTGGTGGTTCATGATGGTCACATAGTGCTGGGGTCAACACATGGCCACATAGCAGTCATAAACCATGACCACAAGAAGGACAATGTGTGAAGCTCCTAAGAAATGTTGAGTAAAGAGCTGTGTCATGCAGCCATGGAAAGAGACAGCTTTTAATCCAAGAGCAAATCAGCTAGCATTTTAGGGATTATGGAAGAGGAATAGCATCCATCTATCAAAAATGAGAAGGTCAGGAAGAAATACACTGGGAATCCAAAGTCTGGCTGCAGATGAAAGTACCCACAACTAGCAGGTTGCCTATAACAGTGACAATGTAGGTGATAAGTAACACCAAAAACTGTATTTTCAGCATCTGAAGATTCTGTGTAAGACTCATTATAATGAATTCAGTCATATTCATTGCATCTTCCTTCATTTCAAAGCTGATGATAAATTCAGAAGTGGTGAATTAATCTGTAAAGAGAATATTTTCAATAGCAGGATGATGAGAACTTTATATTTTGGGTTTTCAGATAAGTCCAAATTATTTTAATAATATAAGCTATTTTCTTTCATGGTACGCCAGAGGAGAAGAACAAGCTACTTTTTTTTTATTTTATAAAAAGAGTGAACATTTGAAGCCAGTTCAGCTTCCTACAAGGATGCTGAAATCCTTCTTCAACATCTTCTGAAAAGTGGTCACTCGGCCTTTGCTAGAGAAGATCCCAGGCACAGGGAGCTCACCATACAGTAAACTGGACTGCCTCTCAGCCAGTAAAAGGTGTTAAATACTTTTCCTTAAATATCAAAAGAAAATAAAACCATCTGTACAACTATCAGTTCTGTTTTTGGACAATGTTGATACACAGATTACGTCTAATTCATCCCCTCTTCAGTTTCAAACTCCTTTAAATAAGTCACAGAGAAGTAAGGATGTATCTGTCTTGTTCATCTTTTTATCCTCAGTACTTTTTCAATATCTGATTCATTTATTTATTCAATAAATATTAAGTGAATAAGTTTGGAGACTCTTTACTTATGTCCTCTGTGTTTTCTTTTTGCAGCAAACTCCAACAAGAGTGTTTGCTCTCTTTCATAGAAAAAGATTGATAAACTGTTGGACTGTGAACTACATATACTCCTTTCACCCCTTCAGTTCTATTCTCACTCTCTCCACCTTGAGCAGCTGTCACCCCTGGTCTGTTTCCCTTAACTTTTGGCCAACAGGTAGTACTAGCTCAATGCTAGAGGGCAGGTGAGAAGAAAAGAATGCCAGGGTATTTATTATCCTATTCCCTTCCTGTCGTATGTCAAAGACTATGTGCCTTTAACTGAGGCCACACCCTTCTGGGTGGACCCTCTGGGTTCCCTGTGACCACTCTCTCCCCTTCTCTCTCAGGCCTAGTTGTGGGAATGACTTTCCACTGTCCTTTGCCTTGGGATATTTTATCATCCCTTTTTAACTTCCTTTAATCCCATCCATACCTTGATAATAATCACAATTACACTCTTTTTAATCTCTCGTTTAGAATATGCTGTTTCAGGACTTATATGGATGGAGAAAGTCTGTATTTTTATTTGTAAATAAATAAAAATAAGTGAAAAAATAGTTTTCCCTTTGTATAGATTTATTTTATTTGAAAAGCATCTTTACTTCTTTTGATGTATAACTGCTAAACAAATTTAAATTCTGTCAGGAAAAAATATTGTACAAGACCTTGAAATGTACTATAAAGATACTGGATGTCTTTAATGGAAATATATACATTATCTATAGCACTCTCTTTGGGATTTTATAATCCTATAGGTTTTGTGCTTTTTACTACCTTTGAGTTATTTTACAACTCATTAATTTGTAGAAAACTGGTAATGCAAATAAGTCTTGTCTATAGAAATATAAGTGTTTTCTGGTGGAAGTTCAATTGATTTCTTTGAACATTATAAATAATCCCATGTTTGCATTTCTTCGTAAATTTGTTGTATATCCATGATTGAACAATGTGTGGTACATTGAATTCTATTTTAAGCTAAATATAACATCTTATTAGTTTCCTCCTTAATTAATCAGCTAAAAATAAATCTTTTATGGTGTTCATTTTATATCTGTATGAGAGTCATGATTTCAATTTTCTAAAAATTCGTTGGCCTTTGAATATTAGAATAGAGATTGTTATCTTCTAGAGAGAGAAATTAAAAGACTCATAAAAATCCAGACATTTTTACTCCATATGTTATTTCACCATGGATGTTTCTGTTTTATTTTGTTTGAGATTTGTTTTTATTTAGTTAATTTATTAAAAAATCTCCTTTAAAAATTGCTTTGAAGGCAAATAGAAACAAACTGTTATTAAAAAACATTTTTATTGGGGCCGGCTCGGTGGTGTACCAGTTAAATTCGCATGTTCTGCTTCTGCAGCCCTGGGTTCGCCGGTTTGGATCCCAGGTGCGGACATGGCACTGCTTGGCAAGCCCTGCTATGGTAGGCGTCCTACACATAAAGTCGAGGAAGATGGGCACGGATGTTATACCAGGGCCAGTCTTCCTCAGCAAAAAGAGGAGAATTGGCAGCAGATGTCAGGGCTAATCTTCCTCAAAGGAAAAAAAAAGTTTTTCTGAACATCTCAATTCCACTCCCACTTAGATTTAGCTAACATTAGGATCCTTATCAATCAAAATAAAACGAAGATGTTGAACCCATTATGTCAATTTGGCCATTTTGTGCCTGAGTGTGAGGGTATGTATATAGAGGAGGGATTTTGGAATGGAATGGAGTTTTATGCTCTATTAAATCATACATTTATAAGCTCATTTCCAATTTTGAGTGTGTGTGTGCTTTTTTTTTTTTTTTTGGTAGCATAAGAAGATTAGCCCTGAGCTAACATCTGCTGCCAATCCTCTTCTTTTTGCTGAGGAAGACTGGCCTTGCGCTCACATCAGTGCTCATCTTCCTCTACTTTATATATGGGATGCCTGCCACAGCATGGCTTGATGAGCACTGCGTAGGTCCGTGCCTGGGATCAGAACCAGAGAAGCCCAGGCCGCTGAAGTGGAGCTCAGTGAACATAACTGCTATACCATAAGGCTGGCCCCTCTAAATATTTATTGATTATCTACTACATGCCCAGCACTCTAGGAAATAGGGGTATAGCAGTTGACAAGCAAAACAAAACAAAAAGCCAGATAAGGTCTCTACTTTCATGGATCTTACAATCTAGTAGGTAGAGGCATAAGATAGCAAATAAAAAAAGAATTATATACTATGTCAAATATTGATAACTGCTGTGAGAAAAATAAAGCAACTTGAAGGGTACATAGAGTCTGGGAAGAAGTGTTATTTTCCATAAGGTAGTCAGAGATGGCTTTTTGGAGAAGGAAATGCGTAAGCTAAACTTGAAGAAAGTTAGGAAGGAGCTACAAAGATATCTAAGGAGAAAAAGTTCCAGATAGGAAGATCAGCAGGAGGAAAGTCCTTGAGGATGGAGCACAGCTGATATAATACATCAAAGGAGGCCAGTGTAGCTGGAGTGGAATGAATAAGGATTGGTTGATGGCAGATCTTGTACAGCATTTCAGATCATTGTAAGAGACATGATTTTATTCTAATTCACAAGTACTGCCATCTGAAGGTTTTTCACAAAAGAATGGCAGATTCTGACTTAACTGTCAAGTGGCTTGTTCTGGCTGTACATGGAGATCAGTTTATAGAGGAGCAAGGGTAGAAGCAGGCAGACTAATTTAGAGGTTATTGTAACCATCCAGCTGAAAAGTGATGGTGGTTTGGACCAGGATGGTAGTAGTAGAGGGTGATGTATTATAAAAACATATCCAATAGAGTTTGCTGATGGACTTGATGTGGATGTAAAGAGAGAGAAGAATACAAATCACTCCAAAGTTTTTGGAAGATATCACCTGAAGACAGTGCTGTCATTTATTGAGACAATTCCACAGCTAGATGTCACAACTAACACTCAATAGTTCCTTGAGTGTTTATCAAGTGCCAAACACATTTAATCTTTATATCAACATTGAGTCTGACACTGTTATCAGTGTCTTATTTAACAGATCTTATTTAAGACATGAAATAACTAAGACTTAGGGAGGGTAAAGAAGCTGCTAAGTGTAAATCATTAAGCTGGAATCCTTGCAATATATTGAAATAAGGAGCAAAAATAATTTTATAAAATGCATTTAACTTTGAATCTATTGACTGTTTACTGTACAATGAAGATAATTGACTTAAAGGGTGTCTGAGAGGGAGAGCGCTACTGGCTCAGAAATTGGCACAAACTACACACAAAGTAACTAGCTGGAATATCAGATATTTTAATACTTATTACATATTTTTAGAAGAGTAGATTATCCTTACTGAATGTGACTGTCACAGTCACAGACTATGACTATTAATATTAGCATGTTCTTTCTATGAGGCTGTATCTACGCCGTCCAAAGCAATGAATTATTAAAAAGAATGAGAACATGTTTGTCTATCCCTTATCTGCATGGCTTTTAACCACCCAGCATGAATCCTTTTTTACTTCTTTAGCAAAGTTATCTTAAGCTATTTAACACACACACAACTATACCCACACTCCATACACATCAGAATTAGTTAATTTTGATATTAGACAGAGACAGTCTTTGTCACACGATTACAGTTTTAACATGAATGTCAATTGTGCTATTCTGACATCATGAAATAGATTTACTTATAAGTGTTGTCCTTCTCTGATACTTTCTCCTTCAAACCCTTTTTCTTGTACCTTTTTGCTCAGAACTCTCCCTTCCCCACAAAAGAAATCTTTGCTTGTCCACTGCTCTCCATTCCCTTCTTATGCCTCTAGATTTTGTTTTGCTAGATTTACTGTAACTATAATAAAGTATCCTCGAGGAGTAAATTGTATTTCTGTCCATAGAGCCCCAGAAAATATTGCTACATTATCTTTTGAAGAAATTCTGGTGAGAATATTCTTATTAGCCTCTAGTAGAGACATAGCTACCAAGAGGGCCAAAAAAAGTGAAGATCCTTTTCTGTTCCCATCAGTGATGGATGTAATAATATGGAAAGTAGGATGGCTATACCGCAGGGACTTAATAATCCTCCTTTTTTTCAGTCTTCAGGCTGAAAAACAAAAGTATGTTAACAGGCATTATCACCATATGTCAGACAAGGCAAGGAAGCAATTTGTTTCATTGTGAGCCAAAGAGAGAATATCCAGTTAAAAAAATTCAATGTTTTCTCTCTTGCAAACATGGCTGCTTTGGTCTCTGGCTTGCACTAAACATTCTGGAGAATTAAGAGAGAAGTTATCAAGTAAGCTATAGTTGCGGTACTATCACAACCAGATAAAAACCAATTGTTCCTTTTATGAAAATCATTCCTTATTTCTTAGAACCCATTATTCATTCATTCATCCATTAATTCATTTTCTTACTGTCCAAACTTTCATTGATTCACATGCTAATTCAACAACCGTGTATTCAGCCCCTAATGTGTGTAAGGGACAGGAAGTCTTCTACAAGGAATGATGCAGAGATATGGTCCTGCTCTCAAAGAGCACCCAGTCTGTGATATGTACAACAAATATCCTAATGAAAAAGAGAGAAAACATTGAGAGTCAGAGATATGTACTCAAGATATATAGAAAGGCCATATAATCGAATTCAGATGCCCAGGATGATGTAACTCTGGATCATGTCCTTGTGACTAGCATGCTGAGATAGACACTTCAATATTTTGAACTGAAGATTAAGTGAACTGTTAAAGTAGGGAGTAGAATTCCAAATGTCTGATCTTGAGAGAACCACCTGAATTTCCCATCACTTCAGAAAGCAAATGAGTGCTATTTCTTGTGCAAAGAGATTAAGAATTTGGAAACAGTGAGGCTCCAATAATTTCCTGTATTTTATCAAGTAAGATTATCACAACTCTTGGAGAGAGAGAAGTCTTTATGTTTGATTGCTTTCAAATGTGATACGAGAAGCCACATCTTCCACCAATAACCATGGTGTTTTTACTGACCTCGCTCACACAATAAAACAAGCGGAACAACCAAGAGCACTTCTGCCAGCAATGCTCTCCTTCGTTAAAAACCAAGCTATCTATGAGTTAAGAAAGAAAAGGTCTACAAAACAGTCTATTAGTACAAAAGCTCTAAGCCATTTCAGTGCAATTAAATAAGGCATCCCCTTTTTGCCTTCAGGAATTAAAGAAACATTTCTCCAAAATCTTTCAATCTGGTATAAATATGTTCATTTACTATATTGTTAAATGTTGCACGTTTTTTGGAAAAATTTAGGCACAATTATGCAAAAGTACACATGGAAAAATCCAGAAAGTTAATACAGCAAAACTGTACTATTTTATAGGTTTATTGTAATGCTGAAAGTAATATACTTCTCTTCTTACTTATCTGTATTTTATATTTTTCTATGATGATTATATATTATTCTAATTTTAGAAAAGATTTTTTAAGGAAATTTTAATACTGTTCTAAATCTTCTAATAGTTCTTTCTCATCTCTATTTCCATTTCTGTTGTGTCAGAAACATTAAAGTTCTGAGATAATTAAGACTAAGGAAATTAAGCCCACTTTCCTCTTAAGACATGTTAATTATTTTATAAATTATAGATTTCTGTGTGAAAGTTAGCCATTATTATTATAAGCATTGATCCAAACTAATATAGACTGCTTCATATATGAGAGGCATTGTGCAAGGAAGTTTACATAAATTATTTCACTTAATATTTGTCAAAAAAGAATTATATGTGTTTGAAAGGTTGCTCCTTCCATGTTACAGATATGAAAAGTTGAGACAAAGAGAGTTAAGCCTTGGGCCCATGGACATACAGTTAGTGAGGAGAAGACATGAGGATATAATTCAAGTCTGTCTGGACTCAACTCTTGATCTTGAACTTGGCCCCACGTTACCTCCCACATAAACACTTAGTGAGGTAGTTAGCATGATCCTTCTTTAACATCCATCTTTCAACAAAGGCTTTAAAAAGACTGTTTGTCATTCTAACTCCTGGAGTCATTAATAAATGGATTCAAAAAACTCTTGGGGATTTGAAATATGTCCACTTCTTCCTCTGAGAGTTTCACATGTCTCCTCTTGTAGAATTTAGAATTATTATTATTTATGTTTTTACTTTGTGAAGTCAGTTAGTGACATATTACAATCCCTGTCCATTTCTAATCTGTCCTAAATTCACTATTAAAAGGAAGCATCTCATATTGAGTTTATACTATTGGCAATCTTCTTTCGTATTCAATCTCATATAACCCTATGAAATTAATACATTATTCTCAATTCATAGATAGAAAAACTGAGTCTTAGAATGGTTTATTTCACTTATCCAGGATAGTGTAACTGGTAAGTGGTAAAACTAAAAACCAGTTTCTGCTCTTTTGCTTCCAGTGTTCTCTGAGTAATTTAAAAGCTTTCCAATATCAGAAGTCTCTGGAAAGTGTTGAACCATATTTCAATTGAACTAGAATACTAATGCTGGATTTTAAATTATATTATGATGAGAATATTCTGGGAACTCCAGTACATGGAAGCCATAGTTTGATCTATAATTAAATAAATTTTAAAACCTTAGTTATTGAGAATTAAATGGATTAGTAAAGAGTATCTTATTCATTCTTTTTATTTTTCATATGAAGAAATTGAGACCCAGGAAAAGACAGAAACATTCCTTAAATTGCACATTCAGATGGTGACAAATTAAGGATAAGAATTTAGATTTCCTAACTCTCAAATTGTTTATCTTTTTCCTACATGGAATAGCTGGAATTATCACTTGTGAAACAATAATTCAAACAAAACACGTTGTTTTGTTTGCCTAATTGATCTATATAATTACTTCAATGAACCTCATTGTTCTCCAAGTGAGACCTGGCTTGGGAAATGACGATGCTGAAAGATCATAATCAAATATAGCCTTTGACTCTCTCCTATAGGATTTTCTCATATAAAGGCAAATCACAAAATGTTACGATTATGATACATAATTTTTTAAGCTTTCATTTTCCACTCAGATTTAGCCTATTTTATTCCCAAACAAGTAAGTTAAACGGGAGTGTGTTAAGACTCACTGTCTGCATCTGTCAAATCTTTCTGGTAGCCCAAGTATATGGTGTTGCTTCTTGCTTACTATTTTGGAAAGGAAGACTAGTTCTAAATACTTCTACTCCGTCCTTCATACCATGATAACTTTACTCCAGTGATCAGGAACACACTATGGAAATTTATGCCTCCTGTAGAATAGATTTAGTCTAACTGTAGAGGCAGAACTGGCCCAGTGTGACAGCTTTGGGCTAATATTCTTTCACCTTCCCTCTACTTTTTGACCAGTGCACAATAGTGACATTCTGCCACCCATGAATGAGCATTAGTTTAGAACCTATTCCCAGTAATCTCCAGAAAGATTTGAGTATTTCTC
This sequence comes from Equus quagga, assembly GCF_021613505.1. Taxonomy (NCBI): domain Eukaryota; kingdom Metazoa; phylum Chordata; class Mammalia; order Perissodactyla; family Equidae; genus Equus; species Equus quagga. The sequence continues at coordinate 232,920 of NW_025795545.1, forward strand.
TTTGCCCAGTACACAGTTGCCCTGGTAAAGGATCTCAGACCCCTCAGAGAAAATTTAGTTTATTATTTACACCATATATTTCTGGTGATGCCACAGAGTACTTATTCAAGGATAGCTGATGGCTCTTTCATCCAAAATTATCTGGATTCGGAAATTATTCACATCTGTTGATTGGATGAAAAGCTATGATTTTCCAGAATTGAAAGCTGGTGATTCAATTCAGGCCTCTGCTCCAAAATCAGATTATGTTTTTTATCATCATCATCATCATATTAGCCTGCTTGGGCTGCCATAACAAAATACTCCAGACTGGGTAGCTTAAACCACAGACATTTATTTTCTCACAGTTATAGATGCTAAAAGTACAAGATCAAGGTGACAGCAGGGTGGGTTTCTGGTGAGGCCTCTTCTCCTATCTTGTAGATGACCACCTTCTCACTCTGTCCTCACATGGCCTTTCCTCTGTGCACACACATGCAAGAGAGCTCTGGTGTCCCTTCCTTTTCTTAGGAGGACACCAGTTCTATTGAATTATGGCCCCGCCCTCATGATCTCAAGGAGTATCAGCTAGTCCAGTCGCCACTGTTCAAGACTTTCAAGCCTAGTACCAGATATATTTATGTAAATAAATTTGTTAAATGACTTCAGCCTCAGGCAATTTTTGACTGCAACTTCATGAAAGATAATGAGCCAGAAGTACCCAGCTGAACTGATCAAATTTCCAACCTACTAAAACCATCTGAAATGATAAAGTAAATGTTGGTATTTTAAGTCACTAAATTCTGGAGTGATTTTTAGTACTGCAGTAATATCTGAAATATTGCAGTAATTTAGATGCTGAAGTATTGGCTAGCACTAATTGAATGAAATGGAAAGCTAAGAAATAGAATCATAGAAATACACAATTTTGTATATGAAAGTTGTGGTATTGCAGGGTATTGGGAAACAGAATATTTATTCAATGAAAGTACTGGGAAAATTATTTATCCTTATAATAAGAAAGGAAAATGTACTTACATCTCACACCACACCTGAATATTTATATCCTATGTGGGGTAAAGATGTAAATGAGAAGAAAAAGTAAAACTTTTAAAGGAGATTATCTTTACAAACTCAGGGAATGGAAAGACTTTGAGAAGTACATGAAGACATCTTTCATCTTGAGTCCAGCATCCTCATTTCTGCATCATAGTTTAGGCGGTGAATCCTTGATCTCAACCATGCTCACTCCAGCATCAAGATGTCAGCTCCTCCAATTATGATAATTTTGAATTATTTAATTCACTGTGTTGGATTTCTTTCTGATTAAATGATCTAGAGTACTTTATATTTCCTTCACTGAAAAATAAATGAAACTTCAAGACTGGCATTTATTCAATATGTGTTAACTAAGTGGAGGTTTTACTATTGCTAGGCACACAAAATGAATCTGATCATAAAGTGCAAAAAAGATGCATATTTTATACCTAAGTATCTATTTTTCAGGGTGAATTCTAAGAAGAAGCATGCAACGCCAAGGCCTTAAAAGTATGATATACATAATACAGTATTTTATCCCCAAAACTGCTATAGAGAAATTGTGAACAGAGAAGACACCTTTGATTTATGACTTAGGTCAAGAACATATATTTTACAGAAAATGAAAAAAAGCATTCCTATGTAAAACAAAAGAATCTGTTCCCAAAATGTTAAACATGCATTGCATTAAAAAAAAGTGTAGCCGGAGAATTTGATTGAATGTAGGCAGACTCTGAGTCTCTACTGTGAGATGAATTACTTAAATATGTTTTTCAACTATTAGAGAAGGCCAATTGATCTAGACGTACAAAATGGGGTTGAACAATTTGATTTTTCAGTCCAAAACAAGATCAGAACATACAAAATCAACCACATGCTACCATCACAGTGTAAAATTCATTTCTCATGGATTTATCCTCGGCTGTGAATATGTACTGTGAAATTTTAAATAAATTAGTTTAATCAAGATATTTATTTTTACAGCTAATTAACATTTTTTAGCAACCTCATTTTTAAATTTTAAAATTTTACTCTTTTTGGAAAAAAGGGAACAAGTTCCATTTGGTCACATTTATGTACCAGGAAGATACTGTATCCCACAAACAAGAACCTGAAATAAAACCAAAACCTTCTTGTCCACTAAAGAATCTTAATACAATGTGATTACCTGTATGAGATTAAATTATGCAATTCTCTTGCTCTCTAAGGGCTATAACATATTCCACTTAGATAAGAATAATTTATATGACTGTTTCAGAATAAATAAGCTAAATGACCAAAAGGAAGTTATTTTTAGATATGATTACTGGTAGTGAAAGTATTCCATGCTTCTGTGAAATAATGGATATTATGTTATGCATGAGGGATACAGCCTTCTTCCAACTAAAGTCACATTTTTGCTCCAAAGTTTTCTCATGGCATTTTTCATTTCTGCATTTCTCAGGGTATAGATTAAGGGGTTCAACATGGGAGTTATGAATGTTAATACCAGAGTCATGGATTTATCAATGGGAAAAGTGGAATTGGGCCTTGCATACAGGAAGATACAGGGAACAAAGAATAAAATGACCACAGTCATATGGGATGCACAGGTGTAGAAGGCTTTGGATTTCCCTTCCAAACCCTGAGTCTTAAGGGAGTATAATATGACCCCATAGGAAACTAGGAGAATGAAGAAGATGACAGTGCAAATTGCCCCTCCGTTAGCTATCATAGAACATCCAACGAGGTAGGTATTGGTGCAAGCAAGTTTCAATAAGGGGTACATATCACACACGAAGTTGTCAATGACGTTAGGGCCACAGAAAGGGAGCTGATAAATACAGAGAAATTGAACCAATGAGTGCAGAAATCCTCCAGTCCAGGTCACCAGCAGCATGACAACGCAAACCTGCTGATTCATGATGATCAAATAATGAAGAGGTTTACAGATAGCTACATATCGGTCATAGGCCATCACCACCAAAAGAATGACTTCAGCACCAGAGAATAAATGATCTATAAAGACTGGAGTCATACAAGCATGGAAGGAAATAGTCTTTTTCTCATAAACTAAGTCTACAATCATTTTGGGAGCAATGGCAGTAGAATAGACCGTATCAATAAATGATAAATAAGCCAGAAATAAGTACATGGGGGCACCCAGTGATTGGCTGGCAATGATGGTTACAATGATGAGCAGATTGCCCACAACTGTCACAATGTAGATGAGTAAGAATGCAACAAACAGAACTTTTTGCCCCTCAGGGCTCTGTGTGAGCCCTAGCAGGACAAACTCAGTCACATTATTACTATATTCCATGTGTTCTTCTGAAGGTGTTGAACTTGGGTATCAGGAGCTGCAAGCAAAAGTATCAGTAATTAATTTAAGAGGATCACAAACTTTGCGTCAAAATTGCGATGACTTTGTCAACAATATTTGCTCCAAAGAGTCTCACACAGAGTAATTCTTTAGAAAATGAGAGTTTGGAATCTCTCCAAATTACTCCATTCCTTTTCACAATCAACTACACTGGTGAGACTTCAGTAATCTAACTGGAAGATATACCCAAGTGGGCATGTCTGTGAGATGATCCACCAAACAACACAAAGCTACTTTCTCCAAAATCTCTTTCAGAAAGATGACATTTTTGACATTATTATAATTTCTTTTTTTCATTAAACTTTTATTGACTTCTGAGATCCTCCTTAAAAACAATGGCATCTCTAATAACTTCATTCATATATTTACATAAAGTAATACCTAGTGCCTGGAGCATAAAATTATAGCTGAAGTTTAGGTAACTGCCTTTCTCAGTTACTTTACTATGAGCATCAAGACTCAAGGAATAAGTCACCCACAACAATAAAACAGGTCATAGTGTGAGTGCTCATTATATGCGTATTGAATTTTATTACATTAAACTGAATATCAACTCTAATAAGAAAGCAACTGAGCAGAGATAAATTTATTAAATTCTCCACAGCCAAGAAAGTCCAATGAAAGCGATGTTTGCTTGAGATTCATATTGGCAGAATTATTTTAAATGTGCTCTGTTTCAGTGTCCACATTTGTAAATGATGCTTTGTAAAGAGAAAGAGACTCTTCTATCCTTCACGAAATTAGGCAAATTTTTATTCAAACATCAGAGAGAGAAAATCGTAGATGAGAGAAAATAAGAGATAATAGATAAAAGGCAGAGAGAAACCAACAAAGACCGTACACTGAATGAAATTTGCTATGAAATTGAGAGGCAGTTTGGTTTGGGGGGGCCTGAATGAATTGGAAATAGAGGAAATTTCAGGTTTCCTGATGTGTGAATCCGGATGTGGCCTGAAGGATAACTCAGCATCAGTACCAGTGCTTGCCTTTCAGAATCTTATACTTACAAATCAAAGAAAAATGAGTAAATAAATTTCCAAGCTTTAAGATATACCAGTAGAGAAGATCAGCTACCTAAACAAAAAGTTCCATCTTCAGGGCTTCTGGCAGTTCATTACATATACACATAATTAAAAATCTTCACTCACAATTATAGAGTTAAACAGCATACACAATGGAAAATAAATAGTTGCGATTTATAGGAGTAGTCTGAGCATTCAATAGATAGCTTCCACTAGGAGGGTCTAATCCCTTGACCTGTTGAGTCCTTACAACATTTATTTGTTTATAGCTGTGTTGTCCAGTATCATCTGTTGTCAAGTTAGTAAACGTATCTTATTAATGATTATAGTCTCCAGAATCTATGAACGTGTCTAATACATTTTAAGTGATTAATAAATATTTGACTTAAAAATGTTCTTATGAGCCTAATTATTACTCTAAACTATTGAAAATTATTAATTTGACTTGCACTGATACAAATTTCTGCACTTTGCCCATACTTTGTTTTATTAAAAATAAATATATCTGATTCAAATATTCATGAGATTCTTCAAATTTCTTTTATTTTTATTTTTTTTAGGAAGATTACCCCTCAGCTAACATCTGCTGCCAATCCTCCCCTTTTTGCTTAGGAAGAGTGGCCCTGAGCTAACATCTGTGCCCATCTTCCTCTACTTTATATTTTGGATGCCTACCACAGCATGGCTTTTGCCAAGCAGTGCCATGTCCACACCTGGGATCCAAACCGGTGAACCCTGGGCCACTAAAGTAGAAGGTGAGAACTTAACCACTGCACTACTGGCCTGGCCCCTCAAATTTCTGAACATATTCAGTGAGAAAAAATAAATCATAAGGAATGCTCAAAAAATGTAAATCCATGGTAAGTATCCCACAATGACAACTAAAATAAGATAAATTAAGCGTATCTAAACTACGTCAAATTTAACAACTTAAGGCAGAAAAACAGACCACTTATATGGTTTTCTAGGTGTAAAATACTGGGAAATACTTTCACTCAACAGGATATTGGAAATTATAGATTCTCATATTTTGAGTTTTAGTCCAGATCCTTTTAAAACATATGATCACAACGCCTAAAGAAGTTTCTATTTACCTGTCTGTATAGTAAAACCTGTATCACATCTAAGCAACAGCTTTTTTAAAAATGATTGAGCAACAACCATAAAAAATGATGCAGAAAAGTTCTGAGGTGCTAATAAACATTTAGTCAGCTGATTCAGTCTTTTTAAAAGGATAAATTGTAAAGAAATATAAATTTCCAGGTTAATTTCTTCTTAGTAAAGGAAAAGTTCTACCTGTAAAACCTGAATGTGGTTGAATAGACTTTGAGGACAAATACAGACACAAACAGCAATCTGAGAGAATAGACTGCCTATCTCGTAGATAACTTTCTCAGGTTTGTTTTGTAATTTTGCACAGGTGGACTGGGACACCAGCACAGTGCACTTTTTGAGACTTAATGTTCTAAATTCTGATTCGGAATTTGAGCCTCATAATCTATACTTACCAACTCTGTGGACTTTGGTTGAATTACTCAACATCATCTGTATAATGAGACTTATAATAGCACCTCACACATAGGATGGTTTTAAGGATTAAATATGATAATTCAAATAATGCTCTCCAAAAATTGTCTGACTAATAAGCACTAAATAAATTCAAGATATTATTAACTATTATTTGCTTCCCCATATTACTTTAGTGCCGCATCTCTACAATTAGTTTTACATGAATTTCTCCAAAGTCCACTCTTTTCTCTGATTACCCATAGGAGCATTCCCTGAGAAGTAGGTGGGTTGACGGGGTCATTACTGTATACGGTTATAGAAGCTGTTCCTTCTTCACCATTCTCATTACTGTGGGAATTTCCTTGTCTGTCTTTCTCCATATTTCATTCTGCTCTTTGAAATGTATCATTAAAACTAAATTTAACCTGAGGCATCTCCTTTTTATAAATTGAGAGTTCAGCTGAGTGCATAATGTAATGTGTCTAGTTTCACTCACAATAATTTTAAAACCCTAAAAATGAGAAAATATCCACATAATTAACCCAAAGGCAGAAATAGATGTTGGCTTTTCTTTAAGATTCTGTATTTCTTGTATCTAACAAAATTCATAAATTCTCTTTCCACAGACACTGAAATTCACTTTCTAATAATGTATCATTACAGAATGATAAATGGAACAAATATCTAAACTTCTCCAAACTCATTTCCACATGGTCTGTTTTGAGTTTCCCTTTGTAATAAAGTGCTATTAATTTACATATCAAAATGGCATTTTTGGAGTATATGCACAGACAAATAAAAAGCAGAGACTCAAACAGATATTTGAGCACCAATATTCATAGCAGCATCATTCACATTAGCAAAAAGGGGGTAAAAACCCAAAAGTCGAACAAGTAATGAATGTGTAAACAAATTGTGGTATATACATACAATAAGAAAAGTTATTCAGCCTTAAAAAGGAAGTAAATTCTGATACATGCTACAACATGGACGAACCTTCAAGACATTGTTATAAGTGCAATAAACCGGGCACAAAAGGGAAAATATTTTATGATCCCTTTTATAAGGTACTTGGAGTGGTCATATGCAGAGAGACAGAAATGACAACAGTGGTCGCCAGGGGCTGAGGGGAGGAGGGAATGTGGAGTTACTGTTTAGTGAGTGCAGTTTCAGTTTGGGACAATGAAAAAGTTCTGCAGATGGATAACGGTGATGAATGCACAATACTGTGTTGCGTATGTTTTACCACAATAAAAAAGTTACCAACAGAAATAAAACATCTACACATAACCAGGACATTTAAAGATACCATACACAAGGTAATAATTTATAAAAAGCTATAGTAATCATTACTATCTTCAATATACTAATATCCAAAATAAATAATTTTTCAATTCTCTATATTATACAGAAACCTAAAAAAGCTATTTTAAAGAACATATATGTGCCATGTTATATTGTGTATTATGTTATGTTATATGCTATGTTCTGCTCTGCATTCTCTGTATTTCAGTATACATTTAAACAATTATAATACAAAATATTGGAGAAAATTATTTCCATTGTGATTATTCTGATAATATTCTATAAAATGGAGAAAATGCATGTGCTACCTTATTCTAGGGGCTTCTGGCATAAAATTTTTTGGATCAAATGACAAAACCTGCTTCTCAAGAAAGATCCATAGTTCATTCCAACTAAGTCTGCTTTGGTCTATTCTCATAGCAGTGAAGAGTTTTTGTGAATACGTTGCCTGGGTTTTCTATTTCCTCTTCGGTCGCCTGTTCTAAATCCAAGCTTCTAAAATTCTATCATTTGTCTGGGAAGATGACAGTTTAGTTTGATGGAGATAAGTCAGGACTGCCACCAAATGAATCCAGGTGTGACTGCAGAGAAAGATCAGGGTGCACATAGTCACTAGAAATGCTAGAAATGCTTTCTCACACACAGATATCTCTCTCTACACCTGCACAAAGCATGACCATCTTCTTCACCATTCATAAGCATATTACAGTTTTGATTATGAAATTATCCAGATTGGCATCAAGAATATAGCTTGTGTGAGTGATGAATCACCAACTTTGAAAGTTGTCATGGAGAATAAGTATCAAGAATCAAGTTTTAAACCCAATTATTATGCTTAAGTAATCAAATTAATGGAACAAATCTTTGGTAGCATTTTTAGTCAATAACGCAGAAAGCTCGATAATAAAAGAAATAGGCTTTGTTTTAGATATTTTTTAAAGCATTCATATGACAGTTTTAATGTAGTTCATGTCCCGTAAAGTAATAGCTGTTATTGTACATCTTGATAGTAGTATTAATACCCAAGAATAAATCTTCTCTTAGGCAAGGAAAGATGTGACTGGGCACTTAATCACCAATGAACAACAAATCACTTCACTGAGTTGTTAAAACAGTTTGTCCCCAAGGTTGATTGTTCAAAATTAAATTCACTGAGGAATCATGCTCTAGAGAACTGAGAACTTCGACATGATCCTTCCAGTGAATTCTATATTTTCAGAGGCTTCTCCTGGCCAATCACTTTAGAGAAATCAAGTGAAAAAAATAGCAATCTAACAGCAAAGAACAAGTCACTTATTAATAGCAAAGACATAGATTGCATGAACAAGAACCCTTTATTTTCAATGAATCAGTTTATATTTGAAATTCTCAAATCCAAGAGGGCACTGGAATGAATTAAAAAGCTTAATTGTTTGTGTGTGGCAGATAAATTTAATGAAAATAGCACAAGGTTGTTGCGAATCAATTTACTAAAAGTTTTAATTCAACACAGACAAGATAACATCCACATAAAACATTCCAACTCAGAAGTGCTGCCCTAAAGAGAACAATCTTTCTTAAAAAGGAATATGGAAGCAAGTAACTAGGAGGCATAATTTGAAAGAAACTGTTGTAAAGTAATATAAGAAAAAAACACAAACACTAAATCCAGAAATATCTGACACTTGATGTTCAGATGGGCTTTACATAAAAATGTCAGGTCATTAAATCTGAATCTCTTTACACACGCTCTGAAAACACACTATCTTTTTATGAAGGTTTATTGATAAAGAGGTTTTCTATCTTTTTATTGATATTTCCATTTTATTGATACATATTTTCTTGACTTTTGCCACATCTTCTGTTACTTCTTGAGCATCTTTCAGACAGTGGTGTTAAAGATTTTGTCTAGTCATTGGGTCTTTCTAGCGATAATTTCTGTTGGTTTATTTATTTTTTTATTTAAACCGGCCATAGTTTCCTGTTTATTTCTGTGCTTCATGAGTTTATGTTGAAAACTAGATATTTTGAGACTAACAGTGTGACAACTCTGGAACTCAGATTCTCCCCTCTTGCCCAGATTTGCTGATTTTTGGTTTTCTTTTTGATTTAGTTGCTGTTGTTATTGTTTTATTTTGTTTTTTATTGTTGTAGACTGTCTCTGTGCCAAGGATCAGCCTAAGGTGTAAACTTTAACATCTTCCCAGGTTTTTTCTGAGCCTTATCCTGCCCCTAGGTGTGAAGGGTGATTTTCTAGTTTCCCTAGTATATGCACTTGATTTTTAATGTCCTATTCTTTGATATCCTGCTCTTAAAGGGAAAAAGAGAGAAAGGAAAGAGAGAAAAAGGTATCACCCCCCTTTAAACATCCTGGAACTCACTTCAGACAGAGAAGTAAGAGCTTTCAACAATGGGAGGAGATGCAACAACAATGGCCACCACCTGTCTGTCCGCACCTCTGTGATCAGAAACATTAATCAGTGATCAGAGCACAGATTGTGATATGGAGCGTGGGGTCATTTTTGCCCTCTCTGGCTCCCAAAAGCTGTGTCGATCTGCTACAGGATCACATGCACAGCTGCCTGCCACACGGCTGAGGATAGGGGGGATGTGGAGCTGCTACTCTGCCAAGAACTGAAATTAACGACAATTCACCAACCAAGCTTTCCCCTGGAAGTTGTAAGTCTTTAAGAGACTCCAGAGTTCCCGAAAATTTCTATCAGACGGATTATGCCAGTGCAATTATTGTCCAGGTAGGGAGGCAGATTCCCAATGATTCCTACTCCATCATCTTCCCAGAATCCTCTGCCCTTGATTGCTTTTTGGAATGAAGAAAACATTCTGGAATTAGATAGTAGCAATGGTGGCAGAACTGTGTTAACACACTAAAATCCACCAAATTTTAGGCTATAAAATGTTGAATTTTATGATAAGTGATTAAATAAAATGTTTGCTTTTATATAGCTCCATTCCTTTTCCCCCTCCTTTGTACTCTTATCATCATACAAAGTACATGTCTATATATCATAAGAGCATTCACATAGGTATTGCCTTATTGTTTATGCTATTGTCTTTTAAATCACATAATAAAAGGTCTAAAAGCAGATATATCTATATTTATATTGTCTTTAATGTTTGCCCATGTGGTTATTTTTACCAATGCTCTTTATTTCATGCTGTGGATTCAAGATACTATCTAGTGAGGTTTCATCTCAGCCTGAAGGATCACCTTTAGTATCTGTTTTAGGGCAAGATTACTAGCAATTATTTCTCTCAAATTTGTTTACCTGGGAATATATTTTTTTCTTCATTTTTGAATGATGGTTTTTCATGATGTATAATTCTGGACTGACAATGCCCTTTTTTTCCTTCTTCAGCACAATGGATATGTTATCCCACTGTCCTCAGGCCTCCATGGTTTTTGATGAGATATTGGCTATGAATCTTATTGAGGAGAACTTGTAGGTAGGTAGAGTTGTTTCTTCTTACTATTTTCAATGTTCTCTCTTTTTCTTTCATCTTCACAGTTCAATTATAATGTATTTGGTATATCTCTTCAAGTTTATCCCACTTGGCCTTTACTGAGCTTTTTAGACTTGCAGATAAATGTTTTTCATCAAATTATGAAAACATAATCATTATTTTTTCAAATATTTTTTACTTACATCTCTGGTTCCTTATTTTTGCACTCTCATATGTGTGTGTTGGTATTCTTGTGGTTGTCCCACAGGTCTCTGAGACTGTTCATTTTTCTGCATTCTTTTTCTCTTTCTGTCCCTCAGACTGGATAATCTCAGTGACATATCTTTAAACTCATCAATTGTTTATTCTAGTATTGAGCCACTTTAGTGGATTTTTCATTTCAATTATTGTACTTTCAAGTCTAGAATTTATTTTTTCTCTTGTTTAAAATTTTCATCCATTTGGTGGCATAAGTCATTAGTTGTTAAAGCATTGTTCTATAGTTCTTTCTTTTAGCTCTTTAGACATGGTTTCTTTTAGTAGTTTCTTTTAGTTCTTTGAATATTTTTAAATAACTAATTGAAAGTCTTTGTCTAATAAGTCCACCATCTAGGCTGCCTTAGGGACAGCATGTATTGACTGATTCTTTTTTCCTTTGTATAAACCACATACTCCTGTTTATTTGCACGTCTTATTTTTTTGATGAAAAATGGAAATTTAAGTAATATAATGGGGCAACTCTGGAAATCATATTTGGCCCACCACTACCACTCAGAATTTCTTGTAGTTCCTGTTTGTTATTGTGGCAACTTGTTCTTTCATTGGCTTTCCTGAACTAATTTTAACATCTGCATTCTTTCTCATGTGTTTCCCCTGAAGCTTTGCTCAATTCGTTTAGTGGTCAGCTAATTACTGGATGAAGATTTCCTTAAATATGTTAATCCAATCAGTCTCCCAGGATCTGTGAGGGGTGATGTGTGTGTATTGGGGCATGCTTTCATTGCTCCAGCAAGTAGTTTATAATTCTACTTTACTCTTCACTTCCTTTGTGCAGACCCTCAAGGTTAGTTGACATTGAAAAATTAGAGCAAAGAAAGATCAAATCAGGAAGGAGAAATTATATTTAATAAATGGATATCCACAAGCAATATGAATATTAATGTGACAGCTAAGTGAGGTCATATTCTTAAAAACTATTTCTTAACAAATACATCCTTTAGTGAGGAAGTGCTGGAAGACCAATACTCTGAGGCATCCAGGGGTCACTCAGGAGGCTCCTTGGGAAGCCATAACAAATAAACACAGAGCACATCCTAGTAAAGAAAAAGAAAAGAAAATTCTAAAGGAAAAAAAAAGAAACATTGATCTCTCAGAGGCTCTACATCTGTTGCTTAGGACAAAATTAAACAAGAGAGAAGAATTGTAAAACTGCAAATGCATCCCTAAACTTTCAGATTTTCCATTGCTCAAAAAAATTCCACAATTACTAAGGCTCAAAAGTAGACAAATTTATTCTCTTCAAATGGATTTGGTGGGAGGAGGACATCTGCAGAAAAGTGAGCTTTCTTTAGAAGCCCTCTCGAAGGAACATTCCACAAGCTCACTCACACCACTGCTTTCACTGAATTCAGAAATTCTATCATTGTGGAAACTCTACATTGATATATGCACACCTGTTTAAGAACATAAGAGTAGAAGGTCATGTATATCCAATAAATGTTTTCACTCCTTACTTTCTGCAGAACCTACTCCTATTATTCTTATCAATCATCAATATTGGATTTCACCAGGATTAATCTTCATTAGCCAGGTAAATTATCTACATGTGAAAATTTGGTATATAAACTACTCTCCATAGTGTAAGTCATCAAAGATTTGATAGTACAAAACCCAAAAGACAATATTACTAGATTTTCAACTTAAACCACTAAGTTAACACTTCTCTAGTTTAAAAATATCATTTAATATAGGTTCTTAAGAATACGTTTGTTAAAAAAGACAAATTAAAATTCTATATGTAGAAAAATACTACCGTACTTTATAACTACAATTTTATGCCTCACTAAGTGACAGTTATCAAGGTCCTTACTTGAGCATGGGTTTCTTTATGAATATGTAAAAACATGATTGCTGTGACAATTAAAAAATATTCACACAAGCTCTGATCCAGCCCCCAGAACGGAATAGCCATTCATTCCTTTATATTCTAACACACTTTGATACCGAAACTGATATTGGTTCCCCCACATTAAACCCAGCCTATGCAGAGTTAAAAGCAAAACACTTATTCCTTTCTTACTCTCTGGCTTCCTGGCTCCAGAATCCACTATCCTCCATGGAGACAGACACTTCCAAGGACAAGCAACTGCATTCACTATCTCCTCCCTACAAAGAGATACAGTTTGGTGGGAAAGCTGCTGACCAGCAAGGTAACAGGCTCCCTCCTCTCTGCAAGTAGTCTCAAAGCCAAACACATGCTGGTGGGAAAGCTCCAACCAACAAGGCCGTATGCTCCCCTTCCCCTACCTAAAACTCCAAATAAAAACCCTTCTTTTTAGCTTTTTAGGGAGTTTGGGATTTCAGTGTTAGCTGCCCTCTCTCCATGCTCAGTATTGTGAAATAATAAAATTCCTACTGTCTTCCACTACACCTTGTGTCAGAGATTGGTTTGCTGCACCATGGGTGAGCGAACTCGCTTCAGGTTCCATATCAACTTGCTATGATATATGATATTAAATTCTCAATCTAAGAGTAATTATAAATATTAGCATATCACACAAAATATAATAGCCCATGAAGCAAGATTATAAATCCATTAGTGTATTTCTAGTGTGTTACATGTTTTCTTTGTTCTTTGGTAAAACGGACCATAAACATCTGTCAAGCTGTAATACAAAAAGCAAATACATTTTTTATATTCTGCTTAATTTCCATGTTTTGCTAGCTTACTTTACTCAGTTCAAACTTCCTCCCAAGAAAATATGTGATATTTAAGAATTAGCTATATTTAGATATATTTAAAATTAAATATATGACTTTTCAATGAGTATCCCTTGTTGGTTGTTGCAAGAAGTCACCCCTTGGGTCTTTTTCCTTGGTCTTTAAAATCAGTTTTTCCTTACTTTACATGAGGTAACTGGAGGTACCTCATGTATCTATGTGTTACCATAGAATACATAATAATGCATGGCTGATAAGTGGATCTAGAGATAGTTTCAAGTGGCCACACTTTCCAGATGACCATGCAGGCTCCCCATCATCTCAGTCTTTTTACATAAATTTAGAAGTAGTCAATATGGATGCCTAGAATATAAAGACACTTAAATACAACATAAATATTTACTGTGAAGAGATAATTGAACATTTTGATATTCTGAGAAAATTTCTTCAAAGAAAATCATAGATGATATGTTCTTATGACTACGTAAAAACTGACCTAATTAGTGGAAATTAATTTGGCCAAGCCCATTATTTGCCAAAACAAAAACCCCACAAATTTAGAATCACTGATATTGGTTGTTTGAATGTATCTCTTCTCAGTCAATTACAGCTAGACTACCAAGAAGTACTTTACTTTGATGATTTAGGATAACATTCATGTCTCTGACCATTAATATGTCTCTGTTGCTAAAAAGGCAAATGGTGAGATTTAACTTCCTACAATAGCCAGTGCCTGAGCATTCCCATAGGTAATGGTAGAACTCCTTAGCCTTTCAACCATTCAAACAGCGTATCCCTAAGGCTGCTCCCCCCTAATTAAAAACATGTCTTTACCTCACTCCAACTTCATCCCAGGAAATTGGGAACTTACCTAAATTTCTACACGCAATGAGAGGTATCTATAAAGAGGAAAATATAACAAGAAAACACCCGGAGGACTAGATACTTGTTGAAGATAGACTCTAATCTGGAAATCTCTTGGGTCATTCTATCAGGAACATCATTCTTCCATTTATTTGTGTGGGCACAGCTGATGGTTTTTACATCATTACTGTTTTAAATGAAAGGTACTGTAAAGTCATTATAGAGTATTTTATTAGACCATTTGGAATAAACTCAAATAAAGTAACCTCTTCTGAACAATTTTCTCCCCTAAAACAATCCTTAGAGAAAAAAAAAAGATGTCTCTCTTGGCCAAGAAACAGTAGAAAACAGCCAAATATAAAAAGCCAGTAATTTGAAAAGAAAAATTGTTAAACAAAGTGAATAAATTGTGAGCTCCATATTAGGAAGTATTTAGGTAAGGCAAATTATATTTCAACCCAAATTAAAGGAAAATCTGTTTCAGCCTTCCTTATCCATTCATATCCCCAATAAAGAAGGGCCTTACTCTAGCTATTAGAGCCTTTGCTCAAGAGGCCCTGAGGCTCAGAAGCAGAAAGTCTTGAGACTGGGAAGCAATTGAAGTTGATTATCATTTAACTATTGAAAAGACAAGTAATCACATACCTGTAGTTCTGGCTTGGTGTGGATGTTATTGATCAAGGCCTGAATCAATGTCAGGTGGAACCATAATGATTTTCAGTCCATTAACTCAGTCCCTTAATGTTAATCCAGTATCACTTGATTAACTGATTCTAGAGGCAAGGTATTATTTTTCAACAAGAGCCTGCATGTACACCAAATTTCTGAGAGATTCCATTGTTATTTGTCTTAATATGACTAACTATGGGCTCCATTGAGCATGCTCATCTCCACTATATTTAGTTTAATGTTGCATTTTCTAGGTCATAATGGTGTTAGATAAAGAGTCATCAAATACCTATATGAATGAGCTGAAGATCTTTATTATGTGCTAAACCACACCAGAAGTTGGAGGTTTTCAGTTTACCTAATAAATGGAGGAAATACAACAACCCTGAATGTTACGTACATTATTCCTAAGATTTAAACAATACATCTAAGTAGTGTTCCTCTCTTACTGGTGAATGGCAAAAGATACAGAAGTTATCCTTGATTTAGAAGAACTATCTGGTATGATCAAGGTTACTGTGAACTAAATTATAACTCAGAGATGGTGAACTAATATATGCATAGGTACAGTTCTCTATATCTATGTCCCAGCTGAATGCAAGAACTATTAATGCTTTCTATGTAACTGAATGAAGTGAAAGAATTTGTTAGATAGGTGATGTCTACAGCAACCTAGAAGCTGAATTTATGTGCACCAATAAGAATAATACACTGAAAACATTCACTGTTTTACACATTGTCTCAGAATATGCAATAACCCACAGTAATTCTCTGTAAGCCACACCCATTGCGCAACTAGAAAATTAAATGGAGAGAGAATATTTGTCATTAGAAAATCAAGAATGGCACGTTCTGCACCATATCTCCCAATAAGAACAACTGGAAGAGCCAGAAAATCATAAAATGCACGTGTGAAAGGCAAAAGCTACATGGAACTTCCTACAGATGCTACAGATGCCTACAGATGCTTCCTACATATACCTTACCCTGGGGGACAACAAAGGGATTCAAGGTCTATCAAGAAAAAGAGGCTTTTATAAACAACTAGACTCTCACTTGAGACAACAAAAGGGTTTACTCTTAGAGTCAGGGTGAATAGAAAATAGATTAGTCCTCAGAGAAATTCAAGACAACTTGGATCATCTAATTTCTTGATTAGATTAAGTTATCTGTGGGTTTTTTTCCCCCAGGCCTAGCTGACAGCTAGAAACAAAAAGAAATCCTCTTTTAAATAAATCATCATGAAATCCTTGAATTATCTCTACAACTTTTTAAATATAAAATCTGGCACAAAAACAAAAATAACAAAGCATAGAAGAATATAAGGCCTAATTGTAAAGAAATATTAATAGAAACAGCTATAGATGATCCAGACTATGAAAAAAAAGCAATTTAAAATAAACTTAGTGTGTTAAAGTAATTAAAGCACAAGATTGATAATAAATTAAATCAAAGAAATTTGATAACTAAGATATTTTGTAATGGAAATTAAGAACTCAGCCACTGGGTTTAACAGCAAATTAGACACATATGAATAGAGAATTAGTAAATGGAAAGTAGGATGAGAAGAGACTGCAAACAAAAGCAGAGAGATAAAAAGATGGACAATGAAGAAAATAACATAACATACATTTAAAAGGTACAGTGGATAGCTCCAACATACATTTAATTTAATTACAATTCCAGAAAGAGAAAAGAAAGAGATTAGGGTAGGCAAAATATTTGAAGAGATATGGCTGAAAGATTTTTACAAAATGATTGAAAGACATTAAACTATATTTATGGGGATTTACGCATTTCATGAAGAATAAAATTTTAAGATGATAAATTTTCAAAAAAGGATAAATAGAAAAAGTACAGCATAATAAAACCAAAAGACAAAGAGAAAATCTTAAGGACACAGTGCATGCAAGGAAGTAACAACAGTACTGACAACCAACTTCTTAAAAGGAATGAGAGCAAGAAGTTAGAAGAATGATACATTCAAAGTGCCAAACAGAAACAGAATTCAATTGCATGAGCCTTACGAGATGAAAATCTTCAATATGGGGATAAAAGGTGGAAATAAAATAGTGGAACAAAGTGCATAAACTCTAACTGAAAAAGTACACTGTTTCTATACTAATATCAGAAAAATGTGGACTTCAAGGCAAGAAGCTTATCCAGATATAAAAGTTTTAAAATGGCAAAAAGGTCAATATAGCAGAAATATATAACAATTATAATTTGGTATGCACCTAAAACATAGCATCGTAACATATTTTTAAATATATTGAAGTGAAAGGAATAAAAGATAAATCAACAGTAGTAGAGAAAGATATTAGCACAACTTTCCATAATTGCAAGAACATGCACACAACAAAAATTCATAAACATTCAAAAAAATGTACACAACATCATTAACAAACTTGATCTATTGACAGAAGAAAGCAATGCACCCCACAACTGCAAAATACATACTCTTTTTAAGTGCACATGGAAAATTTCTTTCATAATTGATTATACGCCGGTCCATAATGAAATTCTCAACAAATTCCAAAGAATTAAATCTCAAGGCATGTTTCTGAACATGAAGAAAATAAGCTAGAAAATAAAAATCTAAAAGTAACCGGAAAATTCCTGTGTTTGAAAATTAAACAGTACATTTATAAGTAGCCCACGGGCAAAGTAAATCACAACAGAAATCAGAAATCATTTTGAGCTTAACAGTAATAAAAATAAAACATACCAAAACTTGTGAGAGTCAGCTAGAATCTTATTTTTGTGTATTAGAAAATGATAAATCTTGAAACATCCATGTACTAAACATATATTCAAGAAGTTATTAACATGATACAAAGTGAAACCCAAATAACAGACGAATGGAAAGAATAAAAATGAGAGCAAGTATATGAGTAAATCTGCATAGTATGGCAGCAACCACCCAAAGCAGGCAATTGCACTGCATTCTCACTTGAAGATGGTCTTGAAGGATTGTAGTAAAGGAGAATCCTCCCAGTAAACAGTAGTTTGAGCAGTATATATGGTTTTGCACTTCACATGGAAGGAGTAATAAAGCCTTAAAAGCAGCTATCTAAACTTTTATCTTAAGAAGCCAGAACAAGCGGAGTAAAGTAAAGCCAAAGTAAAAGGACATAATAAAGATAAAAAAAATCAATAAATTAGAAAACATAAAATAGAGAAAACCAAACAGCCAATATTGGGTACTTTTATACCAACAATGATAAACTTCTAGCAAGAGTGATCAAGAGAAAAGAGAAAAATCCAAATTACCAATATCTAAAATAAAAGAGGAGATAAACATCATACATAGCCCTCAGACTTTAAATGAATAATTAAGGCTTTTATTTAAAATATTATTCCAATAAATTCAGCAAGTCAGATAACATAGGTTAAATATAGGAAAAACATCCTTCTGAAAGTGACTCAAAATTGAAAAGGTAAGCACTTTTGTATCTCCTGAAGAAATGAACTGTCCCTTTTTTGTAGACAACATGACTGTGTCATAGAAAATCTGAATAAATCTACAGAGATTACTTGAAATAAGTGATTTTAGCAAGTTTGTAGGACTCAAGGTCCAAGTAAAATATTAAATTGTATTTCTATGTATTAGCATCAGTACCTATTTGAAAGAAAAATGTTAAACACCCTTTAAAATAGCATCTGAAAACATAAATATCTAGGAAAAGATGAGCAGCATCCATACACTAAAAGCTACTTTTCAAAAATAAATTTTGAATATACTTAAATAGATATATTTTGTTCAGGAATTAGAAAAGTAGACATTATTAAGATAATAATCCCTCCAAAATAATCTATAGATTCAATTCAACCTAAATGAAATTTAGCATGCCTTTTCAGAGATGTAAACAACTGTATTTTCCAAAAATGGATATGACACTATCTCCATTCCAACATGCTGTTCTGTAATGTGACTTTACCACTCCCTCATCAAATGTTGTCATCTATTTCTCCACTACATCAAATCTGGGCAGGCCATGTGACTGCTTTGATCAATAGAAGACTGTAAAAGTGACAGTATGGTAATTGTGGACATAGGCCTTAGCTGGTCTGATATCTTCAATTTTCTAAAACCGGGATCCCTGAGCATCATGTACAAAATATGACTATACTGCTTATGGCCCTGTATCTAAATGGACAGGGAGAGGGATCCCATAGGTCCTTCCAGTCATCACTTCCAAAATACCATGAATGTGATTTAAGAAGTCCCAGATGCTAGAGATCACTCACTATCAGTTGAAAATAAGATATTAAAATATGCCATTTGGCTTAAAATAACTGTGTAGAGTCATGAAATTCTAAATATATTTTTACTGGAAGTTTTGAAACTTTACAAAATGGTCCTACCATTTATCAGGAAAAATAAATAATTGGGAATTACAGAAAAGTTTTGAAAAAGATGAGTGAGTAGGAGAGACTATCCCTACTAAATATAGGTACACATTGAAAATCCTTGGCCACTAAAACAGTATGTTAGTGGTAAGGGAATACATCAAAGAAGAAGAAGGAAAATGAGCATAAGAAGAAGGAGGTCAGCCCCATGGCCAACTGGTTATGTTCGTGTGCTCCACTTTGGCGGCCTAGGATTTTGCTAGTTCAGATCCTGGGCACAGACATGGCACCGCTCATCAGGCCATGTTGAGGTGGCATCCCATATAGCACAACCAGAGGCACTCACAACTAGAATATACAACTATGTACCTGGGGCTTTGGGGAGAAGAAAAGGAAAAAAAAATAAGAAGGAGGAGCAGGACAAAAAGGAGGAAAATGGCTTCAAAATTAAACTTTATAAATGTACAAAACTTGACATATTACATAGGGAAATTTCAAATTGTTACTGAAATTAATAATAATGTTGACAAATTGTTTTACCTGTTTCAGGAAATAAGATTATTTATTTCTTAAATACTAGATGGGTTTAAAAAAGTTTTTTTGAAAAGTTATTAAGAAAAAACCAAGAGGTTAAATTTACAAAATCACTGAATAAAATGGAATTATCCTAGAGTGATGTGATAGAAGAAATAAAAAAATAGATGAATATTAAAATATAAAATCTTTATATAAAAACACCCACAGATATAGCATAAATTGCATAAGGTTAATATTTGCAACGCATGTCAAAGAAGAATAAATGTTTGTAGTATGTATTATATACTTAATGTAGAAAGAGTTCATCAAAATTCATCAGTAAAGATTCTTACTCCAATAGAAAAAGAAT
This sequence comes from Equus quagga, assembly GCF_021613505.1. Taxonomy (NCBI): domain Eukaryota; kingdom Metazoa; phylum Chordata; class Mammalia; order Perissodactyla; family Equidae; genus Equus; species Equus quagga. The sequence goes on from NW_025795545.1 coordinate 253,288, forward strand.
TCTAGGATAAAAGTAACAACAAAGTTTATGGAGTGAATTCTATGTCCTAGACATTTTGCAAAGAACAGGGAACAGAAAGACAGCTAAGCAAATTTCCCTGACTTCTGGAAGCTTATAGACCAAGGAACATAGGCAATTAATGAAGATTTCAGTCTTATCAATGGAAATAACTATACAAACTTGAAAATTAACTAAATGTCTGTGTTAGTCCCTTTGGGCTGCTATTTTAGAATACCATGGACTGGTGGCTTAAACAAAAACATTTCTTTGTGACAGTTCTGGAAGCTAGGAAGTCCAAGATCAAGATGCTCGCTGATTTCATGTCTGGTGAGGACCCAGTTTCTATTTCATAGACAGCCATCTGTTTGCCATGTCCTCAAGGGCAGAAGGGTCAAGTGAGCTCTCTAAGGTCTCTTTTATAAGGACACTAATAATGTTCAAGAGGGCTCCACCTTCATGACCTCATCATTTCCCCAAAAATCACCTGCAAATTCCACCACATTATAAGAGATTTAACTTGTAAATTTGGGGGGACACAAACTTTCAGTCTATAGCAATCTCTAAAAGAGAAGAAGTTAACTACATAAATTCTGATAATGTCAAATGCTTGATATCATTTGGTGAATAGTATTATTTTTGGAAGACTTTGACATGACAACTCCAAGTAATAATAACAGGGATAAAAATCAGGATATATGAGTGTGATGTCAGCAGCATGGTGGGGTGAGCTGTTACCTTTATTGTTCCCCCTTCAAAATATAACTAAATAGACATCCATTGATCAATGGAGTATCACCCACCCAGCACAACAGAATACCTGAGAGACTCACATAGCTATACATCTGGAGGTGAATGGACTACCCCCAGCAAGGTGGTGGAGAAAGGTGAGCACTCTCTGCCTTCCCAGCACCCCTGTGCTCATATGAAACTGCTTTTGTGGCTGAAGTGTCCATAGTATGTTGTGGCCCTGAGGGTAGTCGTGCAACTTGATGCAACTGAGGGAACATGTACTGGCAGCCCTGAGCTCCCATGAGATCTCACTCCCATCTTGTGGGAGAGCCTACAATGCTACCTCAGTCCCAGGGAGTGGCCCAGGCTCAGATCCAGTGAGGAGTCACTATCCAGGAAGTACAATCACCAGTGCAACCTAGGAAGAGGTGGTGGCCAATCTACACACCCGAGTAAATGACTTCCTGGCTGTTACAAATGCCCATAGCACTGCTGCATCCCAGAAGGTGGGAGCATGCCTTGGAAGGACTGTGGGAACAAGTGGCAACAGTCCTGAGCACCTGTGTGACTGCTTTCTCTTTCAATGGGAGAGCCCACAGTGTTGCTGTGGTACCAAGGAATGGCACAGGTTTGGACAGTCACAGCTACCAGGGACCATGGTGGGCTCGGAATGCACAGTTCTTTCCTGCCCCTCCAGGTGGCAGAAGGTGGAATCTATTTCCTGTTACTATCACTATGATAAGGCACAAATCCCCTCCACCAAATAGTATGAAGAAGTATATTAATACTCCAAGTCAGAAGGAAAAAGAAAAACACCCAGAAATCAATCTTGAAGGCATAGAAATTTGAAATCTAAATAATAGAGAATTCAAAATAGCCATCATAAAACAGCTCAATGAGTTACAAGAAAACTCAGAAAGATGTTTAAACAAAATCCGAATTGTTAGACATGAAAAACACAATTACTGAGATAAAGAAAAATATAAAGTCCTTAAGTAAAAGAACTGATGTTAAAGAGGACAAGATATGCAATTTAGAGGACAGAAATATAGAAATGCTTCAGATGGAGGAGGAGAGAGAACTAAGCCTAAAAAGAAATGAAGAAACTCTCTGAGAATTATCCCACTCAATTAGGAGATGCAACATAGGATTGTAGGTATACCAGAGGGAGAAGAGAAGGAGAACAGGGCAGAATGCCTGTTCAAAGAAATAATGGCTGAGAAATTTCCAAACCTGTGGAGAGAGATGGAACTCCATGTGACAGAAGTGAATAGATCTCCAAACTTTATCAATGTTAAAAGACCAACCCCAAGGCATATAGTAGTGAAGGTTGCAAAAGTCAACGACAAAGAGAAAATACTAAGGGCAGCAAAGCAGAAGAAAATAAACTATGAAGGAACTCCCATATGGCTGTCAGCAGATTTCTCAGCAGATAATTTACAGGCTAGAAGAGAGTGGAATGATATATTCAAAACTCTGAGGGACAAAAACTTGCAGCCAAGAATACTCTATCCAGTGAAAATATACTTCAAATAGGAGGGAGAAATAAAAACTTTCCCAGATAAATAAAAGTTAAGGGAATTCATTGCCACAAGACCTGCTCTACAAGAAATGCTCAGGAAGACCCTCATACCTGAAGAATCAAAAAAAGGAAAGGGGCTACAAAACCCAGAGCATAGGAGATAAGTAGAAAAACAAAATCAAAAAGTTGCATCTCTCCATCAGAACCGGTTAGCAAGAGTTAAGTATAACATTAAAGGTAAAATGAACAGAAACACCAAGAATAAATATAATCTTGTCATTTTAACCACAAACTCACAACACAAGATGGAAGAAAAGAAAATCTGACAATAACTATGAAGAAGGGGAAGAGGAAAAAGACAGACATCTTAATCTAAGGAAATAAGAGTCTATCAGAATATGGACTCATCTATGAGATGTTTTATACAAACCACTTGGTAACCACTAAACAAATAATGAGAATAAAGACACAAATTACAAATAAGAAGAAAATCAATATAGAAATCTACCTAACTGAACTAGTAGTCTAAAAATCTTGGGACGAGAAAGAAAGGAAATGAAAAGAACCAGAAAACAAGTGATAAAATGGCAGCGTTAGGCCCCCACATTTCAATAATCACTCTAAATGTAAACAGATTGCACTCTCCAATCAAAAGACACAGAGTGGCAGGATGGATTAAAGAACAAGAACCAACAATATGCTGCCTCCAGGAAACACACCTCAGCACCAAAAACAAACACAGACTCAGAGTGAAGGGATGGAAGAGGATGCCCCAAGCTAATAATCAACATAAGAAAGCAGGTGTCTCCATACTTATATCAGACAAAGTAGACTTCAAAGCAAATAAAGAAAGAAGAGCAAAGAGGGGCAGTTTATAATGATAAAAGGGCCACTTAACCAAGATGACATAACACTTATAAATATATATGCACCTAACACAGGAGCACCAAAATTTGTAAACCAACTCTTAACAAACCTAAAAGGAGACATCAACAAGAATACAGTAATAGTAGGGGACCTCAACACCCTATTAACACCAGTGGATAGATCATCCAGACAGAAAGTCAACAAGACAATTATAGAATTAAATGAAAAACTAGACCAGATGGACCTAATAGATATATATAGAACACTTCATCAAAAACCAGCAGGCTACACATTCTCCTCTAGTGTGCATGGAACATTCTCAAGGATAGACCATATCTTGGGAAACAAAGCAAGCCTCAACAAATTCAAGAGGGTTGAAACAATATCAAGCATCTTTTCTGATCATACTGCTATGTAACTAGAAGTCAACTAAAAGAATAAAGCTGGGAAAGAGGCAAAAATGTGGAGACTAAACAACATGCTACTGAACAAACAATGGATTATTGAATAAATTAAAGAACAAATCAAATAATATCTGGAGACACATGAAAATAAAAACACGCCACACCAACTCATTTGGGACACAGCAAAAGCAGTCCTAAGAGGGAAATTCAGTGCAATACAGGCTCACCTCATTAAGCAAGAAAAATCTCAGATAAGCAATCTCAAATGACACCTAATAGAATTAGAAAAAGAAGAACAAACCAAGCTCAAAGTCAGTAGAAGGAGAGAAATAAAAAAAATTTGCACAGAAATAAATGATATTGAAACAAAAATGACAGTAGAAAGGATCAATGAAACAAAGAGTTGGTTCATGGAAAAAATAAACAAAATTGACAAACCTTTAGCCAGACTCCCCAAGAAAAAAAGAGAGAAGACTCAAATAAATAAAATTACAAATGAGAGGGGATAAATGACAATGGATAACACAGAAATACAAAGGATCATAAGAAAATATTATGAAAAACTGTATGCCAATAAATTGGACAACCTAGAAGAAATGGACAAATTCTTAGACCCTTACAACCTCCCAAAACTGAAGCAGGAAGAAATAGATAATCTGAATAAACCAATCACAAGTAAAGAAATCGAAACAGTAATCCAAAACCTCCCCAAAAATGAAAGTCCAGGGCCAGACGGCTTCTTTGGAGAATTCTACCAAACATTCAAAGAAGATTTAATATGTTTCCTTCTCAAACTATTTAAGAAAATTGAGGAAGATGGAGCACTCCCTAAGACATTCTATGAAGCCAACATCACCCTGATCCCCAAGCCTGACAAGGACAACACAAAGAAGGGAAAACTACAGGCCAATATCACTGATAAACTAGAGGCAAAAATCCTCAACAAAATTCTGGCAAACTGAATACAGCAATACATCAAAAAGGTTATACACCACAATCAAGTGGGATTTATACCAGGGACACAGGGAAGGTTCAACATTCTCAAGTCAATCAACGTGATACACTACATCAACAAAATGAGAAACAAAAACCACATGATCATCTTAACAGATGCAGAGAAAGCATTCAACAAGATCCAACATCCATTTATGATAAAATCCCTCAATAAAATGGGTATAAAAGGAAAGTACCTCAACATAATAAAAGCCATATATGACAAACCCACAGCAAACATCATACTCAACGGATGAAAACTGAAATACATCCCTCTCAGAACAGGAACAAGACAAGGGCGTCCACTTTCACCACTCCTATTCAACATAGTACTGGAGGTGTTGGCAAGAGCAATTCGGCAGGAAAAAGAAATAAAAGAAATCTAAATAGGCAACTAAGAAGTAAAACTCTCACTGTTTGCAGACGACATGATCTTATATATAGAAAACCCCAAAGAATCCATAGGAAAACTATTAGAAACAATCAACAGCTACAGCAATGTTGCAGGGTATAAAATCAACATACATAAATCAGTAGCATTTCTATTCACTAACAATGAACTAACAGAAAAAGAACTCAAGAACTCAATCCCATTTCCAATGGCAACAAAAAGAATAAAATACCTTGGGATAGATTTAACCAAGGAAGTGAAAGATCTATACAATGAAAACTACATGACTTTCCTGAAAGAAATTGATGGTGACATAAAGAGATGGAAAGATATTCGATGCACATGGATTGGAAGAATAAACATAGTTAAAATGCCCATACTACCTAAAGCAATCTACAGATTCAACGCTATCCCAATCAGAATCCCAATGACATTCTTTACAGAAATTGAAGAAAGAATCCTAAAATTCATATAGGGCAACAAATGACTCCAAATTGCTAAAACAATCTTGATAAAGAAGAACAAAGCCAGAGGGATCACAATCCCTGACTTGAAAGCATACTAGACAGCTACAGTAATCAAAACAGCATGGTACTGGTACAAAAGCACAGATCAATGGAATAGAACTGAAAGCCCAGAAGTAAAACCACACATCTATGGACAAGTAATGTTTGACAAAGTAGCTGAGGGCCTATGGTGGAGAAAAGAAAGTCTCTTCAACATACGGTGCTTGGAAAACTGAACAGCCACGTGTAAAAGAATGAAAATTGACCATTCTTTTTCACCATTCACAAAAATAAACTCAACATGGATCAAAGACCTAAAGGCGAGGCCTGAAACAATAAGTCTTCTAGAAGAGAAGATAGGCAGTACACTCTTTGACATCAGTTTCAAAAGAATCTTTTTGGACACCATAACTCCTCAGACGAGGGAAACAATAGAAAGAATAAACAAATGGGACTTCATCAGACTAAAGAGCTTCTTTAAGGCAAATGAAGACAGGAGTGAAACTAAAAAACAGCCCTCTAATTGGGAAAAAATATTTACAAGTTATTTACCTGAGAAAGGGTTAATCTCCATAATATATGAAGAACTCACACAGCTCAACAACAAAAAATCAAACAACCTGATAAAAAATGGGCAGGGGACATGAACAGACATTTCTCCAAAGAAGATATATGGATGGCCAATAGATACATGAAAAGATGCTCACCATCACTAATCATCAGGGAAATGCAAATCAAAACTACACTAAGATATCACCTTACACCTGTTAGAATGGCAAAAATATCGAAAACCAAGAGTGACAAATGTTGGAGAGGTTGTGGAGAAAAAGGAACCCTCATACACTGTTGGTGGGAATGCAAACTGTTGCAGCCACTATGGAAAATAGTATGGAGATTTCTCAAAAAATTAAAAATAGAAATACCTTATGACCCAGACATCCCACTACTGGGTATCTATCCAAAGAACTTGAAATCAGCAATTCCAAAAGTCCCATGCACCACTGGGTTCATTGCAGCATTATTTACAATAGCTAAGACGTGGAAGCAACCTAAATGCCCATCAACTCGTGACTTGATAAAGAAGATATTGTATATATATAAACAATGGAATACTTCTCAGCCATAAAAAAGGACAAAATCGTCCCATTCACAACAACATGGATGGAACCTGAAGGTATTATGTTAAGTGAAATAAGCCAGACAGAGAAAGACGAACTCTGTACGACTCCACTCATAGGCTGATGTTAAACATAGAGACAAAGAGAATTGATTGGTGGTTACCAGGGGAAAGGAGAGGTGAGGGGAGGGCACAAAGTGTGAAGTGATGCACCTACAACATGACTAACAATAATGTAAAACTGAACTTTCACAAGGTTGTAAACTATCATAATCTTAATAAAAATTTTAAAAAAAAGAATATACAAAGAACCCCATCACTCAACAACAAAAAGACAAACAACCCAAGTTTTAAATATACAAAGAACTTGAATAGATATTTCTCCAAATAAGATATACTCATGGTTAACAGGAATATAAAAATATGCTCAACATTATTAGTCATTATGGAAATGTAAATAAAAATCACAATGAGATACTACTCCACATCTTTTAGATGGCCATAAGAGAAAAAAAGGAAATTAGAAAGTGTTGGCAGTGATGGAGCAATTGGAAGTCTCATATTATTACTGATAGAAATGTAAAATGGGCTAGAGTTGTGAGGAGACAGTTGATGGTTTCTAAAAAACTTAAATACATGCGTCAGCCTGGTTGCATAGTGGTTAAGTTGACACACTCCACTTCAGCACCCTGGGGTTCACCAATTTGGATCCCAGGAGCAGACCTATGCACCACTCATCAAGTCATTCTATGGCAGCATCCCACATACAAAATGCAGAGAATTGGCACAAATGTTATTTCAGTGCCAATCATCCCCACCAAGAAAAAGAAAAAAAGTTAAATACAGAAATATAATGTGACTCAGCAGTTCAACTCTGACACGTATACCCAAAATAATTAAAAATTTGTCTTCAAACAGATTTGAACATTTTCATAGTAGCAACATTCACAATAGGCAAAAAGTAAAAGTGATCCAAATTTCTGTCAACTGATCAATGGATAATAAAAATGTGGTATATCCATACAATAGAATATTATTCAGCCAGAGAGAGGAATGAAATAATGTTACATGGTAAAATATGGATGGACATGGAAAACATTATACTAACTGAAAGAAGATAGACACAAGAGGACATACATTGTATCATTCAATGAATATGAAATATCCAGGAGGAGCAAATCCATAGCAACAGAAAGATTAATGGTTACCAGGGGGAGGGAGGAAATGGAAATTGACTGCTTAACTGGTATAGAGAGATAGAAATGTTCTGCAATTAGATAGTTGTGATGATTGCACAACATTGTGAATGTACTAAAAGCCAAGGAATTTTTCATTTTTAAATGGATAAAATGGTATTTTATGTCATGTAAGTTTTATCTAAATTTAAAAAGGAAATCACAAGACAAATATAAATTATAATGAATAAATTAAACTAAAAGCACAACATATCAGAACATCTTGGGAGCATTAAAAGTACTGAGAGGAAAATTTGGATCATAAAATGTATATATTACTAAAGAAATAATATCTAAAATCAATTATCAAATGTTTTGAGCTACAGAGGTAGAAAAATCAGAGGAAAATAAACATAAACTATGTAGAAGACAGGAAATAATAAGGATCAGAACAAAATTCAAAGAAAGAGAAAATTTAAAAAGAATAAGAAAATCAATTAATCAAAAAGCTGGCTCTTTGTAAAACAAATAAAATTGATAAAGACTTAGCTAGAATAATGAGGGGGAGCAAATAGGGAGTGATTGAGGGAGATAAAGGATGAAAGAGAAAGAAGAGGAAATTTTCTGATGAAGAATGAAAAAGAGTACAACATTACAGATTCTAAAGATATAAGCATGATAATAGGAAACATTGTGATAAATTAAAGCCAATAAATTTGACAACTTAAAAGCAGCTAGCTGTTAAAGTATTACAAAATCTAAATGAAGATGAAATAGAAAACCTGAATAGTCCTATATCAGCTAAAAAAATTGAATTTGTAATTAAAATCTTTCTCAAAAATAAATGCAGACCCAATGGCTTCCCTCTTGAATTCCACAAAAAATTTAAAAAATAAATAATACCTACACAAACTCTTTCTGAACATGGAGGAGAAAACATTATTTATCACCTTATAAGAAGCCTGCATTTCCTAAATATCAAATGACGTTACAAGAAAGAAATTGATAGCAAATGTCCATTATGAACATATGCAAAAGATATTTAACAAAATGCCAAGAAGTCACATCCATCAATGATTTTTAAAAATAATAGTACACCATAACCACGTGGAGCTTGTCCAAAGAATAAAAGGTTGACTTAACATTCAAATATCACTCATTGTAAGTTAATAAATTAAAAAAACAAAGTAGAATAGATGTGTGATGATTTCAAGGTATGAATGAAAATTGAAAAATTTCAACCCAGATTCAAATTCTTTTTTTTAAAGTTGAGAAATAAATAATAGCAAAGAATTTGCTCAACTTGGTAAAAAGCATCTATGTAAAATCCCTTATTGCCATCATAGTAATGAGTACTCTCCCTTGAAGACTGGGAACAACACAAGGAAATCTACTCACCATTACTATTATATAATATACTCTAGGTTCTAGCCATTGCAATAAGAAAAGAAAAGCAAATAAAAGATGTAGTTTAGAATGGAAGAAGCCAAATTGTAAAAATAATTTTGTGCAGATGGCATTATTTTGATTGAAGAAATGTTAAATGCACTAAAAACAACTAGGTAAACTAAACAGAGAGTTTAGAAAGGACACAGGTTACAACCTCAATATAAAAAATCAATTTTATTTCTACAAAAGAAATAAATAATTAGAAATTGAAGTTAGAGACAAAATACTACGTATACTACTATTTTAAAAAATGAAACATTAAGTTTATATTTTTAAAAGAAATTCAACATCTCTGCATGAAAACAAGAAAACATTGCTGAGAAATTTATATGTACAAATAAATAGAGAGATATACCATACTAGAAGGAAAAAAATCCAATATGTTTAGTATCAATTCTACATTTTCAATGCAATTCCAATCAAAACGGCAACAGGATTATTCCAGAAACTGAAAAATCTATTCTGAAATGTATACAGAAATGTAGAACATTGAAAGGGCTCAGAATAACAGTTAATTCTTAAAAAAATAGCTGGGGAACTTTACCTAATTTCAAGGCTTAGGCTTCTCTAATCAGCACTGTGTGGTACTGGCAAATGATAAAGATATAAATATGTTCAGAAAAATAATAGAATGTACAGAAACAAACTTGAATATACTCATTTTTTTACAACATTGTCAAGGTAATTCATGGTTAAAGAACAGAATTTTAAAAAATTGTATTGTGTTGATAGGATATCTGTAATGAAAAACATAAATGCTAACCACTTCCTTACACCACATACAAAAATTAACTCAAAATGAGACAGAGAGCTACATATTAAAGCTGGTTTATAATAATCATCATCATCATCATCATCTATGATATTTATTGGGGTAGACTAATATTTATTAGATGTGACCCAATAAGTGCATAACATAAGAGAAAATGAAAAATTGGACCTTATCAAAGTTTTAAATGTTCTCATCAGATATCACCATTTTTAAGAATTAAAGTGCAATCCAAGGAGCAGGGGAAATTTATATAAATCTAAATATATTAAATTACAAATTTTTGAAAACCCTATTTTTAAAATGTACAAAGGACATGAACATAAATGCCACAAAAGATGTACAAATTGTCAATAAGAACATGAAAAAGAAAATGCCCAATATCATTAAATCAGGGAAGTAAAAATTAAATCACAATAATTTACCATGACATACCTCTTGGAATGACTCAAAGGAAAACAACTAACAATACCAAGCGCCTAACATGTTGAACAACTGGAATGTTCTCCTATTTTTGATATCTTCACACATTTTTAATGCTGTCCAGTATTCCGTACTGATTAGTCCATAAATACCATATATAACTGCAATCTGGAGCCTTCTAAGGTTTTTGGATACTTCAATACCCATCTGAGAAAAGCAAAAAACAGCTTTTGAATAAAAATTCATGTGGAATAGCAAAAAATCTGAATCACCAAAGTCACATTGAGTAAGAAGAAGAGAATTGGAGCCATCACAATTACTGATTTTTAAATATATTACAAAGCTACTAAATGGGCAAAGAACCTGAATAGTTATTTCTCAAAAGAATGAATATTAATGGCCAACAGATATATGGAAAAGAGTTTACCATGACTAATCATTAGGGAAATGCAAATAAAAATCATATGAGGCCCCACTTCCTATTTGTAAGAACAGTAATTATCAAAAAGACAAAAGACATCAAGAGTTGTTGAGGACATGGATAAAAGGAAACCCTTGTGCACTGTTGGTGTGAATATAAATTGGCACAGCTATTATGGAAAACAATATGGAGATTCCTTAAAAAATTAAAAATAGAACTAATTTTGATCCATCATTCCCACTTCCAGCTATGTATACAAAGGAATTGAAATCCATAACTTGAAGACATATTTGCACTCATTTTTATTGCAGCATTATTCACAATAGACAAGATATGGAAACAACCAATATGTCTGTTGATGCATGAATGGGTAATGTCTTATAAATGTACAATGGGATGTTGTATAGTCTTTACAAAGAAGGAAACTTACCATTTGTGACAAATAAACTGCAAGACATCAGGCTAAGTAAAATAAGCAAGAGACAGAAATAAAAAATACTGCATGCTTTTACGTATCTGTTGAATGTGAAATACTCAAACTTGTAGAAGCAGAGAGTTGAATGTTGGTTGCCAGATGCTGGGGGAGGGAGAAATAGGGAGATGTTGATCATGCAGAGCAAAGCTTCACTTACACAAGATATATTTTTTGAAATATATTGTATAGCAATGTGATTATGGTTAACAATACTGTATCATATACTTAAAATGTGGTAAGAGGGTAGATCTTAAGTGTTCTCACTACAAAAACAATAGTAATTATGTGAATGATGAATATGCAAAATAGCTCAAATATGGCAATTACCAGAATGTACACTAAGATCAAAATATCGAGTTATAAGTGTGACATCAGCATCATGGCAGAGTGAACCCTTCCCTTAGACTCTTCTCTCTAAGATACAATAAAAAAGGCATTCATATACCAATAGAACATTCACACAACACAAAAGATGTCTGAGAGATACAGGTAGCCATATGTCTAAATGTGGACATGTTGGACCCCCTACAGGAAGTGAAAGGAGGTAAGGGGATCTCCTCTCCCTCCTCAAATGGCGGTGACCCAGGGCACAGGACTGCAGGCAACTCTGATAAGCGATGGGGGAGTGGCATCCCTCTGAAAGAACACGTTTGTTCTCCAAATTTCCTCACAGCCTGTGGGAAAGCCCCACAAAGAGGTGACTAAGCTATTGAGGTGGCGTCTTCATCAAGCCTGCACACCAGGACAGCTGATAGGGATGTCAGAGTGATAATGCCCCAGAGATTGGGCAGGTGAAAGAAAGTGCCCCTCCCTCCTGCATAACACTGCCACTCAGCCACTGAGGCAGAGTGCACACATATATGATAGAAAAGCAGCAGCTGTGAGAGAGTGAGCCAGGATCATGGTGGAATGAGAATACACAGCTCTTGACCCCCACCCAATTGTGGCAGTTGGAATCTGTGACCAGATAGTATCAGTATGGTCCTTGAGGGTATTATGCTGAGTGAAATAAGTCAGAGGGAGAAAGTCAAATACCATGCGATCTCACTCATAAGTAGAGGATAAAAACAATGACAAACAAACACACAGCAATGGAGATTGGATTGGTGGTTACCATGGGGGAAGGAAGGAGGGCTAAAAGGGTGATTAGGATCACATTTGAAGGGATGGACTATAATTAGTTTTCGGGTGGTGAGCATGCAGACTTTGAAATATATTATGATGTACATCTTAAAGCTATATATTGTTATAATCCAATGTTACTGCACTTAAAAAAATAATAAAAGATTAAAAAAAGAAAAGGCACAAACACACGCAAACAGTAGGAAAAATATATTAATATTTTATTATAATAAGTATAATTCTAATAATATTTATAAATTATTATATATAATAATCTTTAAATAAAAATAAATATCTTTATATATTATTTAATATATAATGATAGTTACAATACTATTCATGAAGCTTATTTCATCATAGAATCTTCAGCAAAACCTTATCTTTAGAATTACATGCTTCTCTTGAATTTTATATCCTTGTGGAACCTCACCTCATTTTCTATTTTTTACTCCAGACCAGAAGGTAAATGACCACCTAGAAATCAATCCTGGTGGCAGAAAGCTTGTTCAAAGAAATAATAACTGTGAACTATCTGAACATGGGGAAGGAGCTGGAAATACAACTGAAGGAAGCTATTAGAACTCTTAATGATATCGACATAAAAAGACCTTCTCCAAAGCAAATAGTAGTAATGGTGACTAAAGCCGATGACAAACAAAAAATATTATGGGAAGTGAGGCAGAAGAAAACTTGCAAGGGAACCCCTATCAGGCTTTCAGCAAATTTCTCAGTAGAAACATTACAGACTAGGAGAGAGTGGAGTGATATATTCAAAATACTGAAAGACAAAAATTTTCAGCCAACAATGCTGTATCCAGCGAAAATAGCCTCCAGATATGATAGAGAAATAAAAACTTGCCCTGATAAACAAAAACCTAAGGGAGTTCATTGCCACAAGCCTCCCCCTATAAGAAATGCTCAAGAAGTCCCTCATATCTGAAAAAAAAGGAAAGGGGTTACAGAGCCTTTAGCAAGGTGATAAATACATAGAGTAAGAAAATTGTAGCACTCTATCACAACTGGTTAGCAAACACTTAATTATAACATTAAAGATAAAGGGAAGGAAAACATAAAAAACAAATACAACCTCATCATTTTTAACCACAAACTAACAACACAAGATGGAATAAGTTGTGACAATAATAACTTAGAAGAGGAAGAGGAAAGACATGGAATCAGCTAAGCCTAAGGGAAAAAGAGGCTATCAGAAAATAGACTATCTCGTATATGAGATTTTTTTATACAAACTTCATGGTAATCACTAAACAAATAATTAGAATAGAGACACAAATAATAAGCAAAGAGAAAACTAAAAAACCATCATAGAGAACTACAAAAGTGAATACATAGTCTGAACGATATGGTACGAGAAACAAGGGAAATGCATAAGACATCCAAAATGAGTCATAAAATGCCATAATTAAGCACTCATATATCAATAATAACTCTAAATGTAAATGGATTTAATACTCCAATCAAAAGACACAGAATGCAGTGATGGATTAAAAAGCAAGACCCAACAATATGCTGCATCCAGGAAACACATCTCAGTTCGAAAGGCAACCAGAGGCTCAGAGTGATGGGAAGGAAGATGATACTAATGGCAAATAAAAGAAAGCAAGTGTTGCCATATTTATATCAGACAAAGTAAACTTCAAGGCAAAACAAATAATGAGAGACATAGAGGGGCAGTATACAATGATAAAAGGGACACTCCAGCAAGAAGACATAACACTTAAAAATATATATGCATCGACACAGGAGTACCAAAGTACACAAACCTATCATTAATAAACCTAAAGATACTAACAAGAACACACTAATATTAGGGGCCCCCAACATCCCACTTACATCAATGGATAGATCATCCAGACAGAAAGTCAAAATGGAAATACTGGATTTAAATGATAAACTAGAACTGGTGGACTTATCAGATATATATAGAACACTCCATCCAATAACAACAGAATACAAATTCTACTCAAGTGCACATGGAACATTCTCAAGGATAGAGCATATGTTGGGAAACAAGGCAAGAATCAATACATTTTAGAATATTGAAATCATATCAAGCACCTTTTCCAACTATAATGCTATGTAACTAGAAATCAACTACAAGAAAAAAGCTGTCCACTTTCCCAGCTTTTTTCTTGTAGTTGATTTATAGTTTGCAGAAAACATTATTGTATATACGGAAAATCCTAAAGAATCCATCAGAAAAATATTAGAAATAATGAAAAAGTAGAGAACGTTTGTAGGTTACAAAATCAATTTACAAAAAACAGGTTGCATTTCTTCACTCTAATAATGAACTAAGAGAAAGAGAATTCAAGAATACAATCCAATTTACAATTGCAGCAAAAAGAATAAAATATCTAGGAATAAATTTAACCAAGGAGGTGTAAGACCTATGCAATGAAAGCTATAAGACATTATTCCATGCACATGGATTGGAATAATAAATATAATTAAAATGTCCATACTACCCAAAGCAATCTACAGATTCAATGTAATCCCTATCAGAATCCCATTGACATTCTTCATGGAAATAGAACAAAGAATCCTAAAACTCATATGAGGCAGCACAAGACTCCAAATAGCTAAAGCAATCCTGAGAAAAACGAACAAAGGCAGAGGTATCACAACCCCTGAATTAAAATATACTACAAGGGTATAGTAATCAGAACAGCATGGTACTGGTACAAAAACAGACACAAGATCAAAGGAACATAATTTAAATCCCAGAAATAAAACCACACATCTACAGAGAACCAATCTTCGACAAAGCTGCTAAGAACATAACATAAAGATAGGAAAGACTCTTCATTAAATGCTGTTGGAAAAACAGCCACACACAAAAGAATGAAAAGAGACCATTATCTTTCATTATGCACCAAAATTAACTCCAAATGGATCAAAGGCTTGAATGTATGATCTGAAACCATAAAACGCCAGAAGAAAAGATACAGAGTAAACTCTTTAACCTTGGTCTTAGAAGGATCTTTTCAAATACCATGTCTACTCAGACAAGGGAAATGGAAGAAAAAATAAACAAGTGGGACTTCATCAGACTAATGAACTTCTGCAAGGAAAAGTAAACCAGGAACAAAATGAAAAGACCACCCACAACTGGGAGAAAATATTTGCAAATCGTACATCTGACAAGGGATTAATCTCCAAAATATATAAAAAAACTCACATGACTGAAAAACAAAAAAACAACCCAGTGAAAAAATGGGCAGAGGATATAAACAGACATTTTTCCAAAGAAGCTATACAGATAGACAACAGCCACATGAAAAGATGTTCAATATTACTAATCATCAGGGAAATGTGAATCTAAACTACACTAAGATATCAACTTACACCTGTTGCAATAGTCACCAAAATAGAAGAACAAATGTTGGAGAGGATGTGGAGAAAAGGGAACCTTCATACACTGCTGGTGGGAATGCAAACCAGTACAGCCGCTATGGAAAACAGCATGGAGATTTCTCAAAAAATTAAAAATAGAAATACCATATGATCCAGCTATATCACTACTAGGTATTTATCCAAATAACTTGAAATCAGCAATTGAAAGAGACTTATGCACCCCCATGTTCATCGCAGTATTCACTATAGCCAAGACATGGAAGCAACCTAAGTGCCTATTGATTGATGATTGGATAAAGAGGATGTGGTATATAAATATACAATGGAATACTACTCAGCCATAAAATAGACAAAATTGTCCTATTTGCAACAACTTAGATGGACCTTGAGGGTATTATGCAAGTGAAATAAGCATGACAGAAAAGGACAAACACCGTATTACTTCACTCATATGTAGAAGATGAATTAACACACAAACAAACAGAAGAGTTTAGTGGTTACCAGAAGGGAAGGGGGTTTGGGGGGTGGGCACAAGGCATGAAGGGGCACATTTATATGGTGACTGACAAAAATAATATACACCTGAAATTTCACAATATTATAAACTATTATGGCATCAATTTTAAAAGATCGTTATACACCTAAATATACATAATTTTATTTGTCCATGACATTTCAACAAATCTGGGCAAAAAAAAAATAAAAACAGCTTTTAGTTTTAAGAACTTTAAAATGGCCGCCATTAACTTTATGCTCTCACTGATCTAGCTCTCATACAATCAATATGGTTTTCCAATAAATGTTTAATATTGATAAGAAAACAAAAACTCTTCTGTGACCTGAGTCAACAGGGAAACTACATCACAGCTCCACGTATTGTAATTATGCCGCCTTCATATTACCCTGCTATTCACATGACATTCAACATTCTTAACAACTCAGTTTCAGATAGAGCAATGGGACTCCTACATACTTAGCCTCCAAGTGTAGAGAATATAATTCCCCACTCAAGAATGAATGTTTCTCAAACATGTCTCTCCAGAATACCTGTTTCTAATACAAAGCCTTTCCAGCAATGGAGATAATTAATTCCTGGGAGAGAAAGTAGTAGCTACAAGACAAGTTCTTTGAAGCTTTATGGAAACCTTTTTAAATATCTCTACAGGGAAAGGTGAAAATGTTTTTGCTTTGTTCACCTGTCCAGACCAAGATTCATCATGGGCAGAGTAAACACTTAGAATGTGTTTTCTTCACACTATCTGCCTCTTGCCCTTTGGACCAGAGCCATGTACAGAAGATAATTTCTCCACAGTGTTTCAAGTGAATCCTTTCCAAAGCCAAAACTAGAAAACATGCTTCAAGCAGGTTTTCTATGAATAACTTTTGAGGCTTTAGGCTAGATGGAAAGATTTAGACTCATATGAACACTTTTTTAAACAGGTTTGTTGTGATAAATTGATATATCAAAATAAATTGCACATGTTCAATGTATACAATTTCTTAACAAGTATTCATTTGGTAGTTAAGTATCTGAATAGGCTTTTTCCAAGTGTGACATATACTTCATATTGAAAGTTACTTATTACAAGAGGCGGTTAGTTTAAATATGGAATTATTTCTGGACACCCCCAAACGTCATTGAGATCATCTAAGATCACTAAGGTAAGTTTTTCAATAGTGCTGATGCTTATTAAAGATTGCTACTTTCCATACATAGTACTCATTATTTTTCAACATTTTTCAGATATAATAAGAGAGTATTTCATCCTCATCCTAATTCTTCAAAAGATAATTCATAATTATCATTAACCTAATTTGACAGTTGAAAATTTTGAGGCTCATAGAAGTTAAGCAAACTGTAGGACTCAGCTGTCTGATAGAAGATATCATACTTTTCCCATGAGACATATCCTTTAATAACAAGATTAATCATCAGACTAATAGACAAAAAATTGAGTACACTGAACATACACAAAAGACATAAATATGAATATTAAATGACATAAACCATCAACTGTTTAGTCCAAGCACAAACATGGAGAATACCTCCCAAGATCTACTGCTCTGTATAATATCAATCTCTGTGGATTCTTTGAGAGCAAAGTTGGAGACAATTCTTCCTGAGCTCATTGCATAAAGTGTTTCTCTGTATTATTGATCAAACAGTCGATTCTTCCTATCTCCTAGGTGCATACACAGTCATAAAATGAAAGTTCTATGTGTGCCCCAAATATTGTGGTTTATGTTTCATATCTGTTCCCTCAAATAAATATCAAAGCAGCCTGTGAGGTGGATATTATTATTCTCACTTTATAGATGAGAAAACTAGGAATGTAAGGTGCCAAAGTAATATACCCCAGCAAAGATATTGCAAGTAGAAGAACTAGAATTCTAATCTGATCTTTTTGATTCTTAAACCAATACACTTAACCATTCAGAAAATTGTTTTTAATATCTTTTGGAGTCCATGTTTTGAAGGGAGATGTAAGAAGGAATATCTGGAGATCATGGAGAGGCCAGAATAAAAGGGTTGTTCAATGAAAGCAGTATCACATTTTTCTTAACGTTTTGGAGTTCCAATATGTCAGTGCATGTATGTTGTGTGTGAGCTGATAGAATTTCTCCATATAATCTTGCCTCTGAAGTAGTATTAAAGTAATTATAATTATTATGCTTATAACAAAAAAGGTTACTAGTTCAATATTGTTTATTATAATGTAACAACATAGGGCATATAGGTTAAGCATTTGGAGGGAAAAAATTAACAAGTATAATCTGATCCAATCTTGGTTCTGCCCTTTATTAGCTGCTTGACCTTGGCCAAGATCCTTAACCTCTCTGTGCTTCTATTTCCTAATGTGAAAAATAACTATAAAAATGATAGTGGTAACCATCTGGTAGGTTTGTAGTGAGGATTAAATAAATGTCTGCAAAAACACTTAAAGCACATTAAGTGTTCAGTAAGTTTTAGGTAATATTATCATTGCTACTATAGTTATTATTAGTCTCTGAGATTTCTTCCTCATCTGAAAAATGGATGATGTAATACGAACAACACAGGTTGTTATCATATGAAAAGGGATCATGTGTGCAAACATTTGCTACTATATCATCACTAGCCATCAAACTTTTAAAAGTATATATTATTAGGTATTTTAATATCATTGGATTTAGGAAACATGCATTATGACTACTTTTAAGTAGCTCTTGTTTCCATTCTTTACATTCTTATTACCAATGCCCTGTAACTTCTTATTCAACTATTATAAATAGTCTGCTACTGCGGTTCCTGTGTCTGCCTTCCACCCCTTTACTGACCCTCAGCCCATTTCATCGAAGGCACACAAAGATCTTTACTAGAATAATATCCAACAATCCCTCTTCTTCAAATTCCTCGTCATCCTTCCAATCATATTCTCAATAACCTTCTGTGGTTTCCCATTTCCTACAGATTAAAGGAAAAATTCTGTAGCTTTGCATTTATGGACTTTACATCAATCTTCTACCTCCTTTATAGGCTTGGATGTAAGTGTGTGTGCAATCTACTACTTCAAGTTAGCCTCTTAGTCATCTGGGATGATTAAGTGTGCACAGGTATTCTCCTGCCTATCTGTTAATAAAATTCCTAATGTCTATAACCTTAGCAAAGACTTCCCATTGGAGGCAATTGGAGTAATCTTCCAGAACTCTCTCATAGTCTTTATTTCCAATGCACAAACACACACACACACACACACACACACACACACACACACACAACAGGCTAAAGAATTCAAAACTAAATAAAGTCCAATAATTTATTACATGGTAGAATGGAAAGTTCAATTATTCAAGGTAGCATTAATAAAAATTGTTTTCTTTTCAGGTAATTTAATTAACCATCACATGAAACACATGGAAAATCGGAACAATGTAACAGAGTTTGTTCTACTGGGGTTCACAGAGAATCCAAAGATGCAAAAAATCATCTTTGCTGTGATTTTTGTCATTTACATCGCCACTGTGATAGGAAATGTCCTCATCATGGTCACCATTACCACCAGCTTATCATTGAGGTCTCCCATGTATTTTTTCCTGGCCTATCTCTCCTTTATTGATGCCTGCTTTCCCTCTGTCAGTATCCCCAAACAGATCATAGACTCACTCCATGAAAAGAAGACCATCCTATTCAATGAATGCATGACCCAAATATTTGGGGAACATTTTTTTGGAGGTGCTGAGAGCATCCTGCTCATTGTGATGGCCTATGACCGCTATGTAGCCATCTGCAAGCCCTTGCACTACACGATTATAATGAATCGGCATGTTTGTGTCCTGCTAGTGGGAGTGGTGTGGGTGGGAGGATTTCTTCATGCAACCATACAGATCCTCTTCATCTTCCGATTACCCTTCTGTGGCCCTAACATCATAGATCACTTTATGTGTGATCTGAATCCTTTGCTTAATCTTGCCTGCACTGATACACACACTCTAGGGCTCTTTGTTGCTGCCAACAGTGGATTCATCTGCCTGTTAAACTTCCTCCTCTTGGTGGTCTCCTATGTGGTCATTCTGCACTCCCTAAGGACCTACAACTTGGAGGCAAGGCGCAAAGCCCTCTCCACCTGTGCCTCCCACATCACAGTGGTCATCTTATTCTTTGTGCCCTGTATATTTGTGTACATGAGACCCTCAGCTACTGTATTGATTGATAAAGCAGTTGCTGTATCCTACAATATCATAACTCCCACGTTAAATCCCTTAATCTATACCTTGAGAAATGCCCAGATGAAAAATGCTATTGGGAAGTTATGTCATAGGAAAGCTATTTCATGTGAGAAATAAATGTGCCTGGAGACCAACATTGATTCAACTGAGGCAAGAGCCAAAAGGACATTGTAGATTATCTCAGTAAGGTACACTTGTGGAATAAAGAAGAAAATTATCAGCTGTGAATCATAGATTCTGCATTGAGTAGAGCAGAAATAGGTACAGGAAAAGAGAGAAAAACATAACCCAAGACCACTCTTTCCATATTTAGAAAATGCTATCAAATTAGACTTTAGATTTATTGCCTTCAACCATGTATATGGATTCACAGGCTATCCTTCTAATAACATTTATTGTAATTGACCAGTAATTTCTGAAGAAATCCAAGTAGGTAAGGAGTGCTATCATCAACATTTTACAGGTGATGAAAATGACAGAAAGGGGAAGGTATTATAACAAATCTATTGGAAAGCCATTAACCAGAATTGACTGATTTCCCAGATCATGTGCTTAACTGCTGTTAACTATCAGACAAAATGATAGAAAGGTCAGTTAATTATACTGTTACCATTAATTGATGCATGGACTGTGATGGACACAAAACATATAATGGTTTAATCTAATACTTTTTCATTAATAACTGTGCTTGTTTTTACATATCACAATTGATTGCCTCATGTTGCCTGTAACATTATGGTATGTAACTACTTTAGGGCTGTAAAACCTTTGACTATTTAACCTCTGAGGGGTAGGTAATGAAGACTATACCATATTTCCAAACTTCCTTGTAAGCTTCAGAATCCTTTTGTATTGCTCATATCAGCCATCTTATGCTGATAACCCATCTGAAATAGTAGTGATTCAAATAAAAAATATTTTGAGGTAAAACAGGAATCTATACTTATTAAATATACAGCCTTCCCTTTAATGTACTTGCCTGTTATGTAATACTACCTTCCACAAGGTAGAAAAATGTCTGGTGCCCAATAAATATTGAATGAATAAATGAAAGTATAAAGGAAAGTGAATAAATTCAATAAATTAAGAGCAAAAAAGTGGTACTGGAGCCAGAGACATTCTTTTCTACTTTTATCTGATTCATCCCTAAGGAGAATTTTGCCTAGAACCCTTGGGGGAAACACAGTTTGTTTTTACTCTTGCTTAAACTGAGGATGAGAAAGAAATTGAAAACACAATTTTCAGCATATCAGCAAATAGTTTAACTTAATATTCTCCTTGCTCTGAGGATAATTTATTATCTTATTAATATGAGTGGTTTATATTATACTTTTCTGGTAACCAGATTACTTTTTTGGTAACATTTCATTACTGAAAGCTGTTTTTAAAAATAGCTTACTCCATATATGCAGAAAGCAACTTCAGGATAAATATATTCCTTTCACTCCTCCATTCTTCATTCATTATCAACAAATATTTTTGAGCCCAAGGAACGTATCAGGCACATTGATAGCTGCTGAGGCTTCAGTGGTGAATAAAAAGAGACTTAAGTTTTGCCTTCACAGAGCTTAGTATCCATTGAAAAACTCACAGGAGGGAGCAGAAAATTACAACAGTGTTATAAGTGATAAAAATAGTGGAACTACAGGGTGCTATGAAACCACACTGGGGTAACAGACAAAAAACACCTGCAGGCTCAGGAAAAGATTCCTACATGAAAAGACATCAAAAATAGGACTGCATGGATTAAAAGAAGTTGGTTGGCAGAGTGAACAGGCATGAGATGGAAGGAGAGTGTCCTAGGAGATGGAATATACAGCAAATTCTAGGAGGTAAAAAAGGGTACACAGAAAACCTAATTAATTTAATATGGCTATGGCTATTAATTCATCCTTTCATGCAAAAATTATGTATTGAATGTCCTACTGTTTCTGAACACTGAGCTTGTAAAGGGGTAAAGGGCAAGACATGAAACTGCAGTGACAAGGATGGGTAAGATCAAAACAGGTTTCATAATTGTGTTAAGTCTCAATACTAAGTACTATGGAAAGAACATTGCAAACATTTTTAACCTAGTGAAAGATTTGAGGTTTTTTTTAAACAGTTAGATTTGAGTTTTAGAATGATAACTCTAGTTACAGTATGGGAAACGGTTTGCAGGCAACAAGACTGATAGGAGAGCAGTTAGGAGGTTACTGTAATGATTTGGGTGTGAAAGTGTGGAGGACTGACCTCTGGTGGTTCTAGTGAAGATGTTGAGTTTGGTGGACACTGCTGTGTCCAGCCCTAATTCCTATCACCAAGAGTGCACCCAGGTCCCCTGCTGTTGTGTGCTTGGGCTGTTAACATCTCATAGCCTCACCATCCCAGGACCTACCAGTGGCCAATGAATGACTGGAGTGGGAGTAAAAATGCCTGGTCCCCTTGCTTCAAGATGGAACCAGTTCAGTGGTACAATGTATACTCCAGAGCTCCTGTAGCTGCAGGTTAAAACTGGAATCCATTTGTGACCACATCTTTTCTTTCCTTTACAATAGTCAGCTTTATTCAACCCTTTCTACTTACAAATCACTTTCATAAAAATAGCCATCTCAGGGTTTGCATCTAGTGAACCCAAACTAACAGAGAGATAGAGAAGGGTTTAGAAATATTTAGGAGTTATAAACAAAAGAACTTGACAGCAGATGTTAGAGATAGAAAAGTCATGGGTAACATCCAGTTTCTGGTTTAGCTTACTGGATAGATGGAACAGAGAGAAGATTAATCTGTTTTTAATGTGCTGAATGAGATTCAAGTAGCTGTATACAATTGAATATATGTTTCTGATGTTCAGAAAGATGTAGGTCAGAGAAATGTAGGAGCCTTCAGAATATAGATGGCAATTAAAGCCACACAAGTATTACACATTACCAAGGGAGAGTGTGATTTGGTCAACCATGAGCAGACATCAGTGGTCTCTGAAAACATCCCTAGCCATTTTATATCTTTAGGAAAAAACCAAAAAAGATTGACCACCAAAACAGAACTCTAAAAATATCAATTTGTATATTACTAAGAATTCAGTACTAGGATACTAAATCTGTAAAATAAAAACAGGCTATGAGGGAAATAAAAATCAGACTGGCATCAGACTTTTTGTCCACAACACTAGGAATTGGGATTTAATGGAAAAGTCTTTAATGTTCTTAATGGAAAATAACTGTAACATTTAACTCTATGCCATGCAATATAGAATTCAAATATAAAAATAAAATAAATACATTTTTGGACATGCAAGGACTCAAAAAATGTATTGTTCAACCATTACTAATAAGAAATATATCTTAGTAAAATGCTATCAATCTGAATTCAACACATCCAAAGGATTATACACCAAGACCAATTAGGATTAATTGCTGGGATACAAGATTGGTTAAATATGTAAATCAATGTGATATATACATTAACAGAATGAAAGCTAACCACATTATCATCTTAATAGATACAGGAAAAGCATTTGACTAAGTTCAACACTCTTTCATGATAAAAATTCTCAGCAAAACAGATTTATAAGGAAATTTCTGGGGCTGGCCCCACGGCCAAGTGGTTAAAGTTCCACATGCTCCACTCCAGAGTCCCGGGGTTCACTGCCTCAGATCCCCAGTTTGAATCCTGGGTGTGGACAAATTCCACTCACCAGCCAGGCTGTGGGGGCTCCCACATACGAAAGAGAGGAAGATTTGCACAGATGTTAGCTCAGGGCTACTCTTCCTCAAGCAAAATAGAGGAGGATTGGCAATGGATGTCAGCTCAGGGTCAATCTTCCTCACAAAAAAAGGAAAGCAATTTCCTCAATACAATAAAGACCATTTATGAAAAGCCCACAGCTAACAGGATAATCAATTGGGAAAAACTGACAGCTTTTCCTCTAAGATATGAAACAAGATGAGGAAGTCAGCTTTCACCACTTCTATTCAACATAGTACTAGAAGTACTAGCAAGAACAGACAAAAAAAAAAAAAAAAAGAAGGAAAGAAAAAGCAAGGAAAGAATTAAAATTATCTGCTTGCAGATAACATGACCATAGATGTAGAAAACCCTAAAAACTCTACCCAAAACAAAAATTGCTTTTATTTCTTTACGCTAACAATAAACTATATGAAAAAGAAATCAAGACAATAATCCCATATACAGTAGCATCAAACACAATAAAATATTTAGGAATAAATTTAACCAAGGAAGTGAAATATCTCTACACTGAAAACTATAAGATATCCATGAAAGAAATTGAAAAAGTCACAAATAAATGGAAAGATACTCTGTGTTCATGGATTGGAAGAATTAATATTGTTAAAATGTGCAAAGTACCAAAAACCATCTGTAGATTCAATGAAATCCCTATCAAAATTCGAATGACATTTTTCACCGTAATCAAACAAACAATCCTAAATCTTGTGTAAAATCACCAAAGACCTGAGTAACCAAACCAATCCTGAGAAAGGAGAACAAAGCTGAAGGCATCATGCTTTAACTTCCTGATTTCAAACTACATTTCAAAGCTATAGTAATCAAAACAGTATGGTACAGGCATAAAACAAGCACATTGACCAATGAAACAGAATTGAGAACCCAGAAATAAACCCTTGCATATACAGTCAATTAATATTTGACAAGGGTGCCAAGACTTCTTAATGGGGAAATAATAATCTTTTCAATAAATGATACTGTAGAAACTGGATATTCACATGCAAAAGGATGAAATTGGACTCTTATCTTATACCACATACAAAAGTCAATTCAAATGAGATTACTTAAATGTAAGACCTGAAGCCATAAAGCTACTAGAAGAAAACATTTTTAAAAAACGGTTTATTGACAGTGGTCTTAGGAATGGCCTCTTGAATTTGCTTCTCTTTTCATCTTGCTCTGATGATGTAGCTTCCAACAGTGTGTTTTCTTTTTCCAGAGAAGTTGGGGAGCAGGAGAGACATCTAGTGGTGCTGACGCTGATACCTCCATGAACAGTTTCCCACTGAGTTTCAGTGGCACCTCCGCAGTCAGATTCCAGTAAATCTACAGAAACCCACGAGATCAGTTTCCCAACATGGCTAAGCTATGCCATAGTAGAGTTTTTTTTCCTGTCAGCGTTGGTCCACCTGTACCCTAGAGGTTTGTTTCCTGTTTGCCAGTCCAAGCCACAGTTGTTTGCACATCAGCTCAGACCAGCAGCACCACAGTGATATGCTCCTAGCTTCCCAGGCTTTTTCTTGCCTGCAAGGCTCTGTCCAGTTACTAGGAACTAGTTCTGACCCATGACAACACAGTAAACCTCTACTATTCAGTGGATAACAAATAGACTTTCTCCGAGAGATTGGAATCCCAGCCTTGGGGAGGAGTTCCACCTTCTAAATAGGATCCCTCCTTGGATATTTATTTCTCAGGCTCAGGGCATTCTTTTTTTTTTTTTTTTTTTGAGGAAGTTTAGCCCTGAGCTAACATCTGCCAATCCTCCTCTTTTTTCCGAGGAAGACTGATCCCGAGCTAACATCCATGCCCATCTTCCTCCTCTTTATACGTGGGATGCCTGCCACAGCATGGCTTGCCATGTGGTGCCATGTCCAAAGCAGAACGTACACACTTAACCACTGCGCCACTGGACCGGCCCCTCAGGACATTCTTTAGAGTACTCATTATACCTTTCTAGCTAATGCCCTGATATAGTTTATAATTGTATGTAAACTTTCCATGTTCAAATTACTATGTGGTGTGTCTCCTGATTGGACCCTGACTGATATAATATAAAAATACCTAATACAATGTCATCCTTATGGGCATTTGATAAATAGTATCTCTTTCTGCTATACAACCAAAATTTAATGAACAAAAAAAATCACAAAGGAAAGAATTTATATTGAGGCCACAAAGTAAAGGGATATCATCAAACATGTTATTTTCAATTATCAGTCATAATCAACATCTCACTGTTATCTAATAAGACTATTTTAATAAGAATCCAACATTGTAGGTTCACACCTTTTAGTTTGTAAAGATATTTCAGATTCCCAGTTAATAGATAAATATTTATTGGTTAATACAATGCAAGTTGTGATGACAAGAGTGTAACATGGGAGAAAGTAAGCCTGGATTCCAGTCCAAGTTTTACCTCCATGCTGAAGTGGCTATCTGCAACCATTATCCAACCTCTTGTTAGAGCTGATGTCTTCATCTATAGATCAAGAGGCTTGGACTTAATTACCTCTATTCCTTCTATCTGTAATGCTCAATGATTCTGCTTATCATTATCTGAAGTCAATTTTCTCCACCAGAGCTTCCTCAGAGTTTTTCACGCCTGCATTTCTGAGGGCATGGTTTAGGGATTTAGCATAGGGGTCCCTATAGTATAAAAGACAGCCACAGTTTTATCAATGGTCAGAGTGGTCACTGGGCACAAACACACAAATATGCAGGGCACAAAATATAAGACTACTACTGTGATGTGAGAGATACAGATGGAGAGGGCTTTGTGCCTCCACTCCAAGCTATAGTTCTTTAGGGAGCACAAGAGGATCACATAGGAGAATACTAAGAGAAGGATGTTTAACAGGCATGTGAATCCACTGATAATAGCAGCAGAGACCAAGGGTATGAGTGTCCATGCAGAAAAGTTTCAAAAAGGGTACAAGCCACACATG
Organism: Equus quagga; assembly: GCF_021613505.1. Lineage (NCBI taxonomy): Eukaryota > Metazoa > Chordata > Mammalia > Perissodactyla > Equidae > Equus > Equus quagga. Next base: position 280,404 of record NW_025795545.1, read on the forward strand.
AAGTGATCTATGACATTGGGGACACAGAAAGGCAGCCAGACTATAAAGAGGATCTGAATTGTTGCATGGAGAAATTCTTGTGTGCAGGCTACTCAAAGCAAGAGAATGTACAGCCTGTGGCTCATGACAGTCATATAGTGCAGAGGTTTGAAGACGGCATCATAGTACACATAAACCATCACAATCAGCAAGATGATCTCAGTAGCACCAAAAGTATTTTCTGCCTAGACTTGAGCCATATACCCATTAAAGGAGATAGTTTTCTTCTCATTAAGGGAGTCTAAAATCAGCTTAGGAGCTGAAGAAGAAAAATAAATTGCATCTATCAAGGAAAGGTGGGTCAGGAAGAAGTACATGGGGAGTTCAGAGGGTGGCTGGTGCTAATGGTAACCACAATGAGCAGGTTACCTTAGAACATTACCATGTATAGAACCAAAAATACCACAAACACTAGTTTCTGCATTTTGGGGCTCTGTGTAAGACCTATTAAAATGAATTCAGTCACATTTCTTTTATTCTCCATCTATGTGGTATAAGTGATAAAAACTTCAAGAAGGAGTGCTTTCCTTAAAAATACGAAAGAAAAGAAAGAACTAAAAGAATTAAATAATCCAAAACTCTGCCTTTTAACAGTACTCTGACAATCTCACCTAAGATTCCTTCTCTTCACAAAACTCCCCAGGAATAGATAACTCAAAAGTTTCTTAGTTCACTCTCTCAGTCTTTTATTATCCTGGCCTCAAAAATATTCTTATAAGACATAGGACACCCAGAAGAAATGAACTCCATTTCCCTGGGTCAGAGTAATCTTTACAAAACTTTGTTCGAACATCAATATAATGGAAAATGTAGTCATTAGAAGTAATAATTTGGGAGACTAACAAGACTTAGAAAAAAATATGTGGAATGAGATGAATTATATCTAATTAATCCTAATCCTAATCCTGTATATCCTAATTATAATTGTGTAAATATACTATAGTTGAAAAGCTAGTGAATGATAGTTAAATAATTAGTATTTGAAGATTATAGGTGTTATATGTATATTTTAGGAATAAAATTCAAATTCAAATATTTCTCATAAAATTTTATATGGGTTTTATTTCATCTATGTTAAAATGCTTGCATACAAAAGTTTATGAGAAAAAAATTAATATATTTAGGACATTTACTCCTGGATGTAAGATTATATGTGATCTTTTCTTTCCTTATACTTTTTAGTATTTTCCAAATTTCTACACCTTCTATTACTAATTTTATGATGCAAAAATAAATATAATTTCCATGTTTTCTAAGAGGTCTGAAGTTTAAGCCACGAATTTTTTAATTGAGTGGAACGTATAAGGAAAACAAACATAGAGAATTGTACAACGTCACATGATGGGACCCCAGGAAATATTATCTGAATATAAATGAATTAACTGCTTTAATGTATTCATGAAATTCTTCCTAGTTCACCAAATGGACATAGAATGAGGGCCTGACTGGGCATTAACTGTTTTGAGGAGATCTGGACAAAGTGAGCCTGCCCTGACTTACCCCATAGATCATTTACAATCATCCTAATTGCCATCTTTAGTCTGTTAATCAAAGATTATTGATCTCTGATTTTAACTTCTATCACTGATACTGATAGTCAATGAACAAGTTTGAATAATCAACTGGATCAGTTTACTGAAAAATCTATTTCCATTTACTTGAGGAGGATTACACATATGGCTCAATTAAACTTTAAGACAGTATTTAAAACTAAGTTTTGCCATTATTAACTCTCACTTTTTTCCGGGCCTTAGATTCTTTAATTCTCTTTATCTTAATGTATCTTTAAACCAAAAAGGCAGTGAAGGTAATGCGAATTGTTCCTGTTACAGGTAGGCAAGTCAGATAATGAGGTACATGGAAAGAAAACGTCTTCCGGATGATCCCACAAATGCTTCATTTAGAAGCTAGCTTTAGAGTTCCAAGCCCCAAGATAGTGGTCTCCCTTCTAGATATCCTGATGTATCATAGAATTCTTCCAAGGGCAAGAGACCTCGAGAAGAAAGTTGAATACACTTCTAATTGGCAGCTCTTCTCTAGAAGAGATGGCCCTTGGGAGAACCAAGAAACAAGTAATATGTTTTATAATTTTCTGATGGTCTATGAATAACATATTTCATGATAAAACAGACAACAAACACAAAATTTGACTCATTCATCTTTATTATTTCACTCGTTACCTCAGTTTATTACAAATCTTGAAGTAATTAGAATATATTTAAAAAGCTGTTCTCTTTTACAGTTTTAATATGCCTCCTTTTGTCCCACACTACACAGAAGCAAACATACAAACAAAACAACTTGATCTTATATCTAAATTAATGTCTTTAATGCCCTGTGTCAATTGGCAGACTCAAACACAAGATCAATTTCTTTTCCTGTCACAGATCTGTGACTATATGTAATCTATAGCAGTTCTTTTGCTAAGCTATGAAATGCAGAGTCAGAAGTTAATGAGTTTCAGGTTCCAGTGAACAAGACACTAGAATTATTGTCTACTAAAAATCCTCCACTGCCTTTCATTTTATCAGTATATATGATCTTTAAAGATGAAGACACTGAGGCCCAGACAAATAAAGTCCATGAAAATGTGGCTAATTGATTAGAAGTAGACCACAACACAAATCTAGGTCTTCTAATATCCAATACAGTGATTTTTTTTCACCACCACATCTTGTCTTCCTAAAGATGCCTTAAGATTAGTGAATACAAGGAAAAATCACCCTAAAGTGACAAAGGGAATTTACTTTCATCTCTCATCTTTAGCAATACCTGTCTTGACACTCAAAAAAAAATGGCTAAGTCTGATTTCAAGGATGCAGAGATTCAGTCATAATACTGGGACCACATTCCTTGTAGCAGAAATAAGGTCTTGCCTGGCTAGAACAAAATCTAAGAAAGTTTGAATAGTCAGAATAAAAAGTTCCCTCCATCTTGGAGTTTAATATCTATTCCTAACCACAGCAAAGAGTACATTCTTTCTTGCATATCCTATATTTTCATGCATTCTCCTTTGGGATGTCAGTTTTAGATCTGTATATTTCCATCAGAAAACATAATCCATATGCTGTCCTTCTCCTTTCTCCCATGTTGACCTGCCTTTACCACAATGAAAGTTGCACACCTTATCTCAGCTTCACCTCAAATTTGCCTCCTTTATTCTCATATGCCTCTCATATCTTCTCTTATCAGTTCAAAGTTTTTTTATTCCTGGAAATTGTCAAAGTCAGACCATTATTTCAAGGAAATGAGTGACTATACAGAAGCCAATCTCTGACTATCTAAACTATCATACAATATGTTCTATCTTTGGAAGAATCCCTCAATGACTCATCCAGCTACACTCTGCTGCATTACTTCACTGTGTGAACACTCAAAGACCTAGAAATTGACTCAGAATCCATAAAATGTAAACGTATTTCTGATAAATTATAGATCTATCCGTACACAGTGAGAACAAATATTTCTGTAAAATATCTAAAAAGTGATACCCTATCAAATATCAGAAAGTAATGCTTCAGGGATTTTAATTATAAACCCCTTAGGGGAAGATGAAAATGTGAAAAACTGGCTTTTTAAAAATCAGCAATTCTAGTTAACTTACCATGATTGCCTCTGTAGTTAAGGAGGTTGCCCAATGTATTCAGGAATAAGAAATAACCATTATAAGTAGCTGTTCAAACATCTTGTCATGTAATGTATATTTCTCAAGTCTCCACTGACTGGGCAATGTTACAGGAAGCAGAGGATGTCAAGGTGGCACAACTTTATTCAAACTGATTCAACATACATTTCAATGCTCTAATGCCTTGGAAATTTAAGTCAAAAGAAAAGAAAATGCTATGGTGAATTTGAAACCCAAAGTACTTAGGTACTAAGGAGGATCTTCTGATCTTCAGCACAGAGCTATCTAACTATACAATAAGAAACAAAAATATTTCTCTCACTTAATAACCCCCTCTTATTCTGCTCTTAAAATAAGAAAGCTGTTTCTTCTTGAATCACAGTGTTTAGAGAAGATACTGAGCACATTAAATGACCTGTCTTTCTCTCTAATGTTTTTGCCCTCCTACAAATTATCTCTGTTTTTTAAAGATTTCACCTTAGAAGCAGATATTTGGGAGAACTCATCTATGAACAACAGACACATCTTCACCTGAATCGTTCTTATCCCTACACTTTAAACTTATGTATTAACAGCCTACATTCCTGGTATGGAAAACTATGTGGTAATGCACTCCTCTTATAAGCCTTTGGATACCATGAACTGGAGCATGAAGGAGTCTAAGTTCTGTGTAAATAACAACATGAGGTTTCATTCAGGTTGCCTGTCCCTGGGGAAATTTCCTCACTGGCTGCGATCATCAGAGCTTGAGATACTGTGTCAATCCTCAACTGTACTATAAACACATCAAGACATACTCTGTTCATAGGAATATTGGGACTTGATGTATTTCCAGGGAGAGTGATATCTAGATATCTAGAGTTTGAGGCCAAGTGGAGGCTAAAATCCCAGTGCCAAATTGTCCAGTGTCAAAATCTAAAAAGACAGATTTTTATGATTTTCCATTGACTTTTCTTGGAGGTCTAGGAATTCCACCAGTCATTCAATGAAAGAAATGTTAGGTGAACAGATTTCTTCAAATTTTCTTCACACATACCTCAGGATAGTGGTTCTTGGAGCAGCCAAATATATTCTATCATCTTCAAACACATACTGTAAAGGGTACTGTGCAGCATAGAGGAGAGGGCATTGTTTAAACCAGTTTCATCAGAGTTGAAGCAGCTGCTATAGTTAAATATATGGCTAGGCAGTGGATGGAGAACTGGGGAAAACATAACAATAGCAATTATCACTACAGAGAACTATGTCCTTTCTTCTATTAATATGGTTTGTTATATTGATTGATTTTCATATATTGAACCAACATTGCATTCCTGGGATAAATCTCAGTTGCTTTTGCTACATAATCCTTTCCATAGACTACTAGCTTAAGATTGTTAGTATTCTGTTGGGGATTTTTGTGTCTATATTCATTAGAGATGTAGACTGTAGCTCTTTTCTCATGATGTCTTTGTCTAGCTTGGTTTTTTATTTTTTTTGCTTTTTAGAAGCATATTGGCACCTGAGCTAACATCTGTTGCCAATCTTCTCCTTCTCCTTCTGCTTGTTATTCTTATCCCCAAAGCCTACCAGTACACAGTTGTATATTCTAGTTGTAAGTGCCTCTGGTTGTGCTATGTGGGATGATGCCTCAGCATGGCTTGATGAGCAATGCCATGTCCACGCCCAGGATCTTAGCAAGCAAAACCTTGGGCTCTCAAAGTGGTATGGAAACTTAACCACCTAGCCATGGGGCCAGACCCTGTCTAGTTTTGATAGCAGAGTTATACTGGTCTTATAGAATGTGTTGGGAAGTTTTCCCTCCTCTTCTATTTTTTGGAAGAGTTTGTGAAGAAGTTGTGTTAAATGTTTGATAAAATTCACCAGTGAAGCCATCTCCTCTAAGGTTTCGTTTGCAGGAAGTTTTATTTTTTTGTTACTATTTCAATCTCTTGTTATATTTCACTTGAGGCAGTTTCAGTATTTTGTGTTTTCCTAATAATTTGTCCATTTCATCAAAGTTATATAAATTGTTGGCATATAACTGTTCATAATATCCCCTCATAGTCTTTTTTTATTCCTGTAAGGTTGGTAGCAATATCCCCTCTTTCATTCCTGATTTTAGTAAATTGAGTCTTCTGTCTTGCCTTTTAGTCAATTTAGCTAGTTTTGTCACTTTAGTGATCTTTTCAAAGAATCCGCTTCTTGTTTACATTCATCTTAAATAATGTTCTTAGATTCCTAGAACCAATAAGTCTTCCAATCTTTGCCAAAGGGTGTTATGTCCATATTGAGTCATACCTTCATTTCTCAGCCACATAGTTTACAAGTTTAATTTAGTCTTTATTATTACTTCCACAGAGTGTCAGGGTGAGCCAGAGGTGAAAGTGTAGTCTTTCCTGAATGTGCACACAGTCTGGGCATATGCACAGCTCTACTCATAAACATACCTTTCTAATTCCCAGAAATATGTCATAGTGTCATATAATTTCAAATCCCCTTGTGGTATCTTAGTCTTTTGTTTGCTCCAACTATTATCCACTACCTAAGGCTGCCACCATGTTCAAGAGTTACCTCTCTTTGTTTTTAACATATTCCCCCAAGCAGAGGCTCCAAGTCAAATTAAACAAAGAGAGTCTTGTGAGTTAGGTCTTCCAATAAACTGACAGACAGGCTAAATAATGATACTTTTCTGAGAAAAGGGCTTTAGAGGATCTTCAATCCCATTTTGCCCCCTCCAGCGGCTTACGGGATGCTGGTTTTCACTATGATTCCAGGCTGTAACAGTAAGGTTACTGAGGAGCTGGGGAGGGGACATGGAAATAGGTCAAGTTGAATGTTGCAAACCTTACTGTTGTTACTGAGATTTAGTGATTCTTCTTGAATATGAACTCCTTGAAATGTTACAAGTCTTTGGGAACCTTTCAGAACTCTGAAAATGTTGATTCTGACAATTTTTTCAGTATTCTTATTGCTTTAGTGGAGGAGAGAATTTTTGAAAGTCCTTATACCACTGACCTCGTCCTACTGAGCACTATATGTTAGAATATATGGTTTCAGTTTTTGATGATCACAACTGTAACTCTGAAAGTATATATTATTGTCCCCACTTTAGAGCTAAGGAAGCAGATACCAATTTAATGGCTGAGCCAAAATCCAAATTCAAACCCAGTGTTTGCTTGTATCAAATGCTATACTTTTTTCCTTAAGTTCTACTGTTCTTGCACCAGGATTGTAATATCAGTTGAAAGACTATATGAGAAGTAGAGGCAGGTTCATATTTCTAGGAGCTGATAGGTCGGAGGAGGAAATTAGGAAGAATTATATTTGTGGTTCTGTTTCATTGTTTGGATCGAGAGTGAAAGTTGGGTTGCTGGCCAAGGTTATGTGTTTATCCACTATACTTGCTAAATTCACTTCTTATGTATAATAGTTGTTTATACTCTTAGGTTTTCTATATGAGGAGTCTGGCTCCATAAAACTGCAGGAATCTTCTTGTTCAGGGTTCCCTCAGTAGTGAGATGACCTACACATCTATGCTGATCCATTTTATTTTTGATTGGTGCACTTTTCCATGGAGGATAATGGAACAGGGTGGAGTTGATGCTTACTCCAGTGTTAGTCTTTTGCTTATATCATCACTATATACAAGATACTCACCTAAGGCTTAAGGACACACATAGGTTCAAAGCAAAGTGATGAAAAAAGATATTTCATGCAAATGGTCATGAAAATAGAGAAAGGGTGTCCATGCTTATGACAGGCAAAACAGACTTTAAGACAAAACTTTCACAAGAGACAATGGAAAACTTTACATAATGATAAAAGAGTCAGTTCAAAAGGAAGAAATAATAATTAGAAATATACATGCATCTAACACTGGAACACTTAAATATATTAAGCACATATTATTAGATCTGAATGCAGAAATAGAAAACAATGTGATAATAGTAATAGGAAACTTCAATACTTCATTTTCCTGATAGATAGAACATCCAGACAGAAAATCAATAAGAACAAAATGGACTTGAACAACATTATAGACCAAATGGACCTAACAGATATATACAAAACATTCCATCCATTAGCACAGAATATATATTCTTCTCAAGTGCACATAGAAGATTACACAGGTTAGATCATATCTTAGCCCACAAAACTTGACTTAAAAAATTAAGAAGATTGAAATCATACAAAGTATCTTTCTGAACAAAATAGATAGAAACCAAAAATCAAGAGCAGAAGTAAAACTGGAAAATTCATAAATACTTGGAAATTAAATAACACACTCAGGTAAAACCAATAGATCAAAGGAGAAATAAAAGGGAGAATCAGAAAATATCTCAAAACAAAGAAATATTAAAACATAACATACCAAAACCTATGGGAAGTGGTGAGAGTAATATTAAGAGGTAAGTTTATAGAAATAAATATCTACACTAAAAAAAAGAAATATCTCAAATAAAGCTAATATTATACCTCTAAAAATGAGAAAAAAAGAATAACTAAACCCAAAGTTAGCAAAGGAAGGAATAATGAAAGTAGAACAGAAATAAATGAAATAGAGACTAGAACAACAGTAGAAAAAATCAGTGAAACTAAGAGTTGGCTATTTGAAAAGATAATCAGAATTGGCAAACTTTAGCTAGACTGAGGAAAAAGAGAGGAAAACTCAAAATCAGAAATGTAAGACGAGACCTTACACCTCATGCCACAAAAATAGAAATACTATAAGAGACTACTATGAACAATTTTATGCCAACAAATTGGATAACCTAGATGAAATGAATAAATTTCTAGAAATATACTAGCTACCAAATTTGAATCATGAAGAAATAGATAATCTGAATAGACCAATAATGAGCAAGGAAATTGAATCAATAATCAAAACCCTCTCAGGAAAGAAAAGTTCAAGACCAGATGGCTTCACTGGTGAATTCTACCAAAAATTTAAAGAAGAATTAATGCCTGTCTTTCTCAAACTCTTGCAAAAAATTAAAGAGGAAAGAACACTTCTAAATTTGTTTCACAAGGCCAGCATTACTCTGTTACCAAAGCCAAATAAAGACACCACAAGAAAAGAAAACCACAGGCCAAAATCACTGCACGATAGAAATGCAAAAATACTCAACAAAGTACTAGCAAAGTGAATTCAACAGCATGTTAAAAGGATCATACGCCGAAGCCAAGTGGGATTTATTCCTGGGAGGCATAGTTCAACATACAAAAATCAATAAATGTGATACACCACATTAACAGGATGAAGGATAAAAGTCATATGATCTTATCAATAGATGCGTAAAAAGCATCTGAAAACATCCAATACCTTGCCACAATAAAAACTCTTAACAAACTAGGATTAGAAGGAAATTACCTCAACATAATAAAGGCTATGTGAAACAAGCCCACAGACATCATAGTCAACAACTGAACAACTTCTTTCTTCAACAACTCAATGAATGAACAAGTGAAGCTTTGCCTCTAAGATTGGGAACAAGGAACGATTCACACTCTCACCATTTACGTTCGAAATAGTACTGAAAGTTCTAGCCAGAGCAATTAGGCAAACAAAAGCAATAAAAGGTATCCAAGTCAGAAAGTAAGAAGTAAAGGTATTACGGTTTTCAGATGACATAATCTTATTTGTGTAAATCACTAAGGAACTCCCTCAACTAATAAGCAAATTGGGATTTTTGTTCAGATCATCTATTATCTATTATTTGCTCACCCTAATAAACTCAGTAAAATAACAGGATACAAAATCAACATACAAAAGTTATTTGCATTTTTATGCACTAATAACATACTATCCAAAAAGTAAATTAAGAAAAAAACCCAATTTACAATAGCCTCAAAAAGAATAAACTACTTAGAAATAAACAACTAAAAAGATAAAAGACTAGCAAACTGAGAAGTGCAAAGCATTGCTGAAAGCAAAAGGGATGCAAATAAATGCAAAGATATCCCATGTCCATGGATTGTAAGACTCAATAATGTCAAGATGTCCATGCTACTCAATGAAATCTATAGTCACTGCAATCCACATCAATATCTTTTTTAATTTAATTTTATTTTATTAAATTTTGAGGAAGATTAGCCCTGAGCTAACATCTGCTGCCAATCATCCTCTTTTTGATGAGGAAGACTGGCCCTGAGCTAACATCCATGCCCATTTTCCTCTACTTTATATGTGAGACACCTACCACAGCATGGCTTGCCAAGCAGTGCCATGTCCGCACCCGGGATGAAACGGAAAGTGAGAAGTTAACTGCTGTGCCCCCAGGCTGGCCCCTCACATCAATATCTCAATGGCATTTTTCACAGAACCAGAAAAATAATCCTAAAATTCAGATGAAACAACAAAAGATGCCTAATAGCCAAAGCAATTGTAAGAAAGAAGAATGCTGGAAGCATTCCACTTCCTGATTTCAAACTATATTACAAAGCTACAGTATCTAAGACAGTCTGGTACTGGCATAAAGACAGACATATGAGTAATGGAACAGAATAGATAACCCAGCAGTAAAACCATGCATATGTGTAAATATATATACCTTTTCAACAGATCTTTGACAAGGGTGCCAAGAATATACAGTTGGGAAAGGATAAACTCTTCAATAAATGGTGCTTGGAACTGGGTATCCACACAGATCAGAATGAAATTGGACCCTTATCTTACACCGTACACAAAAATCTACTCAAGTAGGATAAAAATGTAAACATAAAACCTGAAACTATAAAAGTCTTAGAAGAAAACTTAGCAGGAAACCTTCCTGACGTTGGACTGATCAATGATTTCTTGGATATGACGCTAAAAGCACAGGCAACAAAATTAAAAATAGATGAATTGGACTACATCAAACTAAAAAGCTTCTGTACAACAAAGGAAAGAAGAGTGAAAAGTTGATCTATAAAATGTTAGAAAATATTTGAAAACTATATATTTGATGAGGGGTTAATATCTAAAATCAATAAATAACTAGTACAACTCAACAGCAAAAGTAGCCCAATTAAAAGAAGATTGGGCAAAGGACTTGAATAGAAATTTCTCCAAAGAAGGCATACAAATGGCCAATAAGTAGATGAAAAGATGCTCAGCATCGTTAATCATCAAGGAAATACACATCACAAACACAATAAGATATCACCTCACACTTGTTAGAATGGCTATTATTGAAAAGCCAAGCAATAAGAAGTGTGGGTGAGGATGTGGAGAAAAAGGAACATTTGTGCAACATTGGTGGGAGTGTAAATTGGTACAGTCCTATGGAAAACAGCATAGAGGTTTCTCAAAAAATTAAAAAATAGAACTAGCATGTGATCCAGAAATCTCACTTCTGGGTATTTACTAAAAAGAATTGAAATCGGGATCTCAAGTAAGTATCTTCACTCCTATGTTCATTTCAGCATTATTAACAATAGCAAAGATGTGGCAACAACCTAAATTTCCATCAAGGGGGGCATGGATTTAAAAGAAAAACGTGGCCTATACATACAGGGAATATTATTCAGCCTTCAAAACGAAGGAAATCCTGCCGTTCATGACAACATGGATGAAACTTGAAGTCATTATTCAAAGTGCAATAAGTCAGTGATGGAAGGAAAAATATTGTATAATCCCACTTATGTGAGGTACATAAAATCAACACACTCATAGAAGCAGAGAGTAAAATACTGGTTTTCAGAGGATGGATGAAGGGGGAATGAGGGATAATTATTTCATGGTTCTGGAGTTTCAATATGGGAAGATGAAAAAATTCTGGAGATGATTGGTGGTGATGTTTGCACAGCAATTTGAATGTACTTCATGCCACTGAACTGTACACTTAAAAATGGTTAAAATGGTAACTTTTATGTTATGTATATTTTATCACAATTAAGAAAAACTACCATTGGAGAGGGAAAGACTGTGAGTCAGGTTGGCAGCGAACAAAGCAGCAAATTGTTAACTGTTAGGATAGAGCTTAAGGCATGGCTTCCCTTTCTGGTTCTGGACTTCAGAAGAATGTGAATTCTGTTTCAAGGTGATGGATTATAAAAAGGAAAGTGATTCTTTGCAGGGTTCCAGCCAGTTCTTTATCACCTCAGAAGCTGAGGGAGAGAAGATTGTAGTGGAGCATCCTTTCTCTAACATTTCTATTCTCTACCTCTGGATGTCTTTATACATGTGTGCTCAGCTGAGTGATTTTTCTCAATATCTACTGTGTGAAAGTGTGGTACTTTACTGTAAGTCCTCATGAATTTCTCTCTCTGTGGAGTAGAGAGAAAAGCTATATTCCCCTGAATACATTCTGAGAATCTGTCGTCTAAGAACTCACCCCAAAGGAAGTTTATATGTTTATTACTTTTAAATTACTCAACCATTGGTAGCTACAAATCCTGCCGTCTAACTCTCCTTAGTTTCCCAGGGTAAGCTGGCACATAACTTTGAAGACTAGCATTTCCATTCTCAGGGCAAACATATCACTTAGAACAGTCATGTTTTCAGAGAGAAATCCATTCTATGAAACCCTTGCTTAGAGCTAAATCCACTCCATAATCTATGCTGGGGTTTCCTACCACAAAATGAGCAGCAAAGCGCTATAATGAAGCTTTCCAACTCGCTTTACCCAAATCTCATCCTATACTATAGCCAAAGAAATAGGTTTAACCAAAGCTCAACTGCATTTCTAAAACTGGCCTCTAATGATGTTTCTGGTGCCACGTGGGAGTAAATGAAAGACGTTGGCTGGCCATTCAGCAAAGGCTACCCCAACAGAGCCAATTACTAATCTCCTGAGGACTTTTGAGATCAATGCATTACCAAATCCTGTACTTCATGAAAGTGTATTTAAACATTTCTCTAGAGTCAGTGAAGAAAATCACAAAGAAGGAACGTTAAGTAAATGACAGCAAGAGAGTCAGGTACCAACAAGCTGAAGATTTGTTTGGGACACATTGCTCACTGGGTTAGAAGGAGGGCTTAAATCAGGAATAAAATGAGTTCTCTCCACATTGCCCATGAACATTTTTGGAAACAAAAATGTGGCAGAATTGATTTAAGAAAACAGTGTCTAAACAAGTGGATTTGATTTTTGTATACATTTTGTAGTTCCATACACTAACTTTTCCTGATTTGAATAATTTTTCACTGTTCCCACTGTTTTTAATTTGGATTGGATATAGTTCTAAGACATCTGAAAAACTAGATATATTTGGAAGATGTATTTATACCTTCATAGGAAGCCAAGAAAGTGAGTGGAAATTAAATCTTAGAGCTATCAAAGTTTCTTTAATAAAAGAGGTCATTTTTTGAGAAAATCCAGAGCAACAAATGTGAACCAAAATAAACTAAAATGTTCAAGATTGGGAGAGTTATCTAGGGAGATAAAAATTTCAGTGTCTCACTTGATAGCTCTTGGAGTCTATTTGCAGCTGGGGGGCATATGCCGTGAGATGAAGAAAGAAATGACTGGGTTCAATATGAAAAGTGAGGAATCCACAATCTACTAGATCAAGGTCAGTGATACATCTTTCCCCCAAATTTTAATCTGATTAACTTAATTTAGCCAAGTTATTTTCATTGAAATAGTTTCTGTAGTTGTATTCTGTGAATTGAAGGTTAATCTTTTTCTCTAAAAATGAATTTGGACACAATGACGGCAAAATATCAATAGAAAATGGGTCCGGGCCCCATGGAGGAGTGGTTAAGTTCATGCACTCCACTTCCGTGGCACAGGGTCATGGCAGTTCAAATCCTGGGAGCAGACATGGCCCCACTCATCAAGCCATGCTGAGACGGCATCCAACATGCCACAACTAGAAGGACCCACAACTAAAAATAGACAACTATGTACCAGGGGGCTTTGGGAGAAAAAGGAAAAATAAAACCTTTAAAAATAATTAGTAGAAAACTTTATCTGTGAGATTGCCAGACAAGACACTGTTGAGAACTACTGTCATTTTACAACATTGAAGGTAAGATTTATGTCTCATTAAGGAGATTGATTCTTTAGATTTATGTTTGTAATGCTTTGAAATTATTTCCCCCTTTCAGGACTTCCACATTGCCACAATGAATTTAGAATTTGTGAATTAAATCTATTAAAAATGACCAACAACATAGTCACCATCTATTGGGGCCATTGCTAGAGAAGAAACAACTCAGAGACTGAGCTTTCTTGAAAACTAAAGACAGCTTTCCTCACCGTTATTGAAGGTGAGAGATCACAATGCTGAATTCTGTGTTCATAAACTTTTGAGGAAAAATATGTGCTTATGTTTTTTGGCAGGGAGAAAAAAGAAAAATAAGGGGAGAGGAATAGAATATCTTATGATCTTTTGCAACAACAACATACACTCACTCTTGAAAGACTAGGTACAGATCCTTTCAAATACATATATATATATATATATATATATATATATATACACACACACACACACATACATACATATACACACATATACATATATTCTTGTATACATTCAATATTTCCACCAGTTAGAAATTAGATTTCAAGTTCATCTTAATTGTTTAAACTTATGCCAAAAAGTAAGATTGTATCATTTTAGGTGACCCTAACATTTTTGTATTGTCAATAGGAAACTCAGGGTGACTTCATGACTCATTTAATTCCAATTGTAAAAGGTGAGTAGAATAATATATCTAATCCAGAGCATCTTTCTATATTCCACGAAAGATCAACTGCACAGAAAATTCACTTGAGAAATATTGAGAAAGTTTCAAGGAAATTTGCACCATTTACATGTCCACATTCAAAGATGTGGAAGGAGTGAGCATCAAAGAGTCATGTCTAGCTGCACACAACATCTGGGGCTGTTGAGTGAATACTGCTCACAGAGCACTTATAAAGATAGTTCCTTGGTATTTTGAATGGAAAAATCTCCATCTGCAGCTGTCTTTATCTGTGTGTCCATGGAAATTTACTTGACAGAAAAGAATAATGGCTCATAGGACACAGCTGATATAGATACAGACAGGCTTGGTACTTTTATATCTAATACACAGAAGACATTTAAAAGAATATTGTCTTCATATACCTATAAATATTCATGCCAATAGAAAAGTATAACTTCAAAATAATTATTATGGATCAAATTTGTCCCCGAAATTGAAATATAGCCATCTGCAAGACTTTTACAGCCAGAAAGTTTGGAAGTCAAACATTCGTAATAACACCCTGCTTGTATTCTGGTGTTTGCAAGGTATTGTCACTATTTAATTAATACGAATTAGGAAAAAATTAACCTCCTTCCGTCCTTCTTTACAACTATCTGCAAAATGCCAGAGGTGAGTGGAAGGTGTGGCTCCATCAATCTGAAAGATGAGAACTAAAGAGATGATTGAATATTTTAAACTAAATTAAAACTATCACTCAGAAATACTGTTATCTTTCCAGATGGATCATGTGCTCACAACCCAAGATGAATCAATGGAAAAGAAAAAATGTAACAGAATTCATCCTGCTGGGATTGACCCAGAATCCAGAACTGTGGAAACTCTTATTTGCTGTGTTTTTAATCACCTACTTGATCACATTATCAGGTAACCTGCTCATTTTGATCATCATGTATATCAGCCCAGCCCTGGGTTCTCCCATGTACATTTTTCTGTTCTGTTTGTCCATTATAGATTGTTTCTATTCTTCTTCCATAGCACCCAAAATGATCTTTGATTTGATCTCTGAAAAGAACACCATATCCTTCAATGGCTGCATGACTCAGCTCTTTGCTGAACATTTCTTTGCTGGAACTGAGATTGTATTGTTAATTGTCATGGCCTATGACCACTATGTAGTCATCTGTAAGCCCTTGCACTATATGAGCATCATGAGAAGACCTGTGTGTGATTCCCTGGCAGGAATGGCTTGGGTTTTAGGGTTTCTTCATGGAGGGATCCAGATTTTGTTCATGGTCCAGTTACCATTCTGTGGCCCCAATGTCATTGACCATTTTATGTGTGATTTAATACCTCTTTTGGGACTGGGCCTGCACAGACACTCACATTTTAGGGCCTCTGATTGCTGCCAACAGCGTGTCACTCTGTTTGCTCATTTTTTCTCTGCTGGTTGTTTCCTATGTCATCATCCTATGCTCTCTGAGGACTCATAGCTCCGAAGGTCATCGCAAAGCCTTATCTACCTGTGCCTCTCATGTCACTGTTGTCATCTTATTCTTTGCACCTTGTTCATTCCTGTACCTAAGACCCATGAATTCCTTCCCCACTGACAAAGCTGTGACTGTGTTTTGCACCATAGTAACTCCTTTGTTGAATCCTTTGATCTACACCCTCAGAAATGCAGAAATGAAAATGCCATGAAAAAACTCTGGGGGCAATTAATGAAAACTGGAGAGTAATAAATCTTGTGAATAGAATATTTAGGCAAAAAAATCTAGTGATATTTTGTATAGATTTATTCCCTCCCCTAGTTGATTACACTTGGGACAGTCAATTATCCTGGCTGGATCAATTTCATTCAGGATCCCTCATGTTGTGGGCAGGGCTGACATATCCATTAGGGCACAGTAGGCATGGTGCACAGAGCATATGATAGTTTTAGGAGACCTTGAAATGTGTTAATATCTTTTAAAATAAGACAAAATGAATATAACCCAAGTTAGACTTGGAGTATAGTCATCTTTATACCAATGCAGTCATAAAACAGAATTTTTAATATTTTTGTGGAGGAAAGGATCCATGAGGACAAATGTACCAAAGGCCCACAAGTCATAACATTGCCCTGATTGTGGGTATGAAACAGATCAACAGCCATATTCTTGAACCCTCTTTATACCCAGCACTATAGCTAGAATGAAGTTTTATTTTAAAAAAGAAAAAAAAAACTATGTATGGAAAAAGTTTAGAACAGTAGGAGAAGAGCCTTCAAAAAGTACTTTTAATGGAAATATGCTTTTTTTTTTCAGGAAGACTAGCCCTAAGCTAACATCTGCTGCCAATCCCCCTTTTTTTGCTGAGGAAGACTGGCCCTGAGTTAATATCCGTGCCCATATTCCTCCACTTTATATGTGGGGCGCCTACCACAGCATCGCTTGCCAAGCGGTGCCATGTCCGCACCTGGGATCTGACCTGGCGAACCCCTGGCTACCAAAGCAGAACGTATGCACTTAACCCCTGCACCACCGGGCTGGCCCCAGAAATATACTTTTTCTTATCTTCCTAAGTTTAGGAGGTTTATATGTCCTCCCACCACAGCAAGACTTTTTTTTTCTTTTACTTATAATCTGAAGAAACGTGCATTTGCATGCTAAGGTACTTATAAAAAATACATCTCCACCATTCCCTGTGGCATACAATCATCTACAAAAAGAATTAGAATCAGAATTGGCTGGTGCAAAAGAAATATAATTGAGAAAGTCTGTAGGGTAAGCAGAAAATATCTATACATTAAAGTCATGTTTTAGATATAGCCAAAGGAAAAGAAGACTCTGAAAACAAAACAGCTTTTATAGAAAATTACCAGTGATGTAAGAACAAGTTGATGTCATGGAACTGGACAATGATCACAAATTCGCATTACAGAATTGAACCCATATCATGAACACAATGAAATTCTAAGAGCTTTAGAATGGAAGCTTTGAAGTCAGAGATTAACAGGTTTGGATCAAGTGGCCTTGATTTCTCATCTTGTCTCCAGCTTTAATTAGCCTTGTAAATGTAAGCAAATTGCTTCACCTCTCTACCTGTTTTTTTTTTAATCTATAAAAGGGAGATAAAATTACATGTTTCCTTTAGTTGTAAGAATTAAGCAATTTAAATTGAAAAAATGAGTCAGCTGAAAAATAGTGAAAATTTCTGAGATGCTATATAGCTTTCAGAGATGTCACCAGTGCATAAGGTATCCTGGGACTACCGTTCATGACAGAAGACCAAGAACCCTGCCACTGTCTTTCATTAAGCATGATCACAGGAGGACCAAGCATGTGACCCAGCTTCACTTCTCTTCAAAATATGTCATTATTGCCATCCACTCACAAGTAGGGGCAGCATAACAGTGAGTAATTATCTCAGCAATGAAAGCTATTGGGGCTAATGATCAGGTCTCTGGAGACCAGGAGCTAGCCCATCACCAGCTATCTATTCTGGGGTTAAAATGCTCTTAAATCTCTCTGCGGTTACAAGTGGCAGAGACGGTCGGAGCCACTGTGAGATGTCTACATAGAACTAATTTCAAAACCTCTCATTAATGATGAATTCTATCCTGACTAGTCCTCTAGAAGAAGGAGGAG
Organism: Equus quagga; assembly: GCF_021613505.1. Taxonomy (NCBI): domain Eukaryota; kingdom Metazoa; phylum Chordata; class Mammalia; order Perissodactyla; family Equidae; genus Equus; species Equus quagga. Next base: position 298,297 of record NW_025795545.1, read on the forward strand.
AAGGGAGAAACCAGTGCTGTGAATAAAAAAACTATCTCTGTAAAGAGCTTGTGATTCCCAGGGAAAAGCTCAGAAACCTGTTTGTAGGAGGAGATTTCTTACTCAGGGATTTGAATATCATGTGATGCTGATATTTCTCATGGTCTCAGAACCTTATATCAGGTTAGATCTCACCTATATAAGAACCTTTAAAAAATGGATGTTTTGCTTTATGTCATTCCTGTGTGTGACTACCTTGTAAATATATGCAAGCAACAGTCTGTTTAAAAAATCAAATTTATCTTTTAAATATCTAGTTGTAGTTCCCAAGAATGATGGAATGAAATTGGACAATGTAAAAATAAGGATAATGAGGAGGAGGAGAAGATAGAGGATCATAGCTAATGTTAATTCAGCACTTTTTGTGAATAAGTCTTGACCTAAGCACTCAGTTTATGTATTTTGAGGCAGCTAATTTCTGACCTTAGATTCTTTCTGTCCTTAATTTATTTGAAGCCTATTTGGACATAATTCTGACCTACTCATAGGATGGTGTGAGCATCAATAAAACAATGACAGTACAAATATATTATGACAGGCTTTTTTGAGTGTTTGCAAAGTGCTTTATATTCTTTCTGTTACATAATTCTCACTGCAGCTCAATAAATGCAGTAATGTGGATATTCAAATTACATAAATTAGGAAACCAAGGGATGGAAAGATTAATTATATTGCTGAAGATCAATTAGGCAAAACATACTGAATCAGAATTCAAATCTGAGCTAATCTGACCTAGAATCTTTGTGCTTTAATGAAACCTATTTTGCACCCCCCTTAATATAAACAGTTAAGAAGTTAAATTTCTTACATTCCTCTCTAATCTTTGTAACTCTATTCTTGAAACCCTTTAGCCTTCATTGTTTAAACCAATTTGATGGTAGACTTGCTTCATAGATAGGCCAGGCTGAAAACATATGAGTTGGAAAAGAACTGGCTAGTGACTAGTCAGTAATATATAACTCCATGAAACTTTTGCATTCCACATAACAGGACGTTTCTTTGAAATTATTGTCTTCTCCATCTGCACTAGTTTGTACATAAAGAAGTAGCCTGTTGCTTATATCATGTTACTTTAATAAATAAAAACATTATTTAGCAAATATGTTTGATATGAAAGTGTGCTTACCCTATGATTGCCCATTAAAAACAAAAAAACAATCCACTTGAGGGAGGGGAGTTCAAGAGAAGTGAAACACTATGTTTTTAAGAAGCTCATCAGTAGCCACATAACAATGAGCTGCAGAATAAAAATCTTAAATACAGGTCTTCTCTTTTTACACCACAGGTATATTTTCAGCAGTACTTAAAATTCAGAGGCTTACTCTATCTCTAGCCTTTATTCTTCTGTTTCCCTTTTCCCACTGGCAGGGAAGGGAGCTATCACTTGTTAGGCTTCTGTCAACCTGTCAGATACTATGCTTTTCATAAACATTTTCCTTTCATAAGGGCATAAACTAAGGATTTAAAAGCACATTTTTTGACAAGGAAATTGAAGATCAGAAAAGTTTATTTGCCTAAGATGCCTACTAAGCTGAACAAATAAATAATTTAGCCCCTGAGAGCAACTTTTAAGGCAGTAGAGGCTGAACCAAGTTTATAGAATAGAAGAACAAGGTTGAGGAGAGAAAAAGATGATGAGGACTAGAAGAATACCTACCAAAATGTTGATAGTGATTATCTGTAGGTAATGGCTTATAGGTGGATTTACACACACGCACACACACACACACCCTTCTATTTTCTTATTTGTTGCCCATCTTTATCTTATTTTCTAAATTTTAAAATAGATATGTTTTTGTGGGAAAAAAATATTTTACATAGTTTCCAAAGTGGAGGGGCCGGCTTGGTGGCGCAGCAGTTAATTTAGCACATTCTGCCCAGGCCTCGCTGGTTCGAATTCCAGGTGCAGACATGGCACCACTTGGCAAAGCCATGCTCTGATCAGCATCCCACATATAAAGTGGAGGACGATGGGCACAGATGTTAGCTCAGGGCCAGTCTTCCTCAGCAAAACGAGGAGGATTGGCAGTGGATGTTAGCTCAAGCTAATCTTCCTTAAAAAAACAAAAAAGAACAAAAATAAAAACAAAATGGAGACACAATTACATTTGTAAACAATATTAGTAATAATTTTTAAATAATGTAGAAAACTGATGATATTTACTCATGTGTTATTCCAGCAGGTTGAAATTTTTCAAAAATAATTAGCAATCATACGTTGTTTGGGCCATTGATAATCAAGATTTGGACAACAAGTAATAAGACCACACTAGGATCCGATCTTTATGCTATTTGATATTTTAAATGTACTAAAAGTAAAGGTGCTTTTCAAATTTCAACTAAAGTAAGTATACTTTTTTAGAATCTCTTGTGATAGCGTTATGACAAGCTGGCAAAAAGATGGGCTATTTTTTAATGAGCCTCATCAGGATTTCATATTTTTTAGTTGATTGGAAAATTGGCTCAATTACACTTTTATAGCTAACAGCAGAAATAAACAAGTGTATAATTCAAGGTCTCAGTTATACTGCTATTATTCATCAAACTATCAAAATCTGACAAATTGAAAGAAGACAATATTTTGTCCAAGAACTCTGTAACTTTTGTTTTTGTTAGACATAGAAGTTTGGAGATAAATTAATAATTATGTCTTGATGATATTCTGAATTTATTGTTTCTTGAAGACTGATTTTGAATACTTGTAGTAGAGAAATTGCTTTTCATATTAATTTCTATTTTTTCTTAGTGTAAAATGTAGATATGTTGCAACATGGTGAATTCCAGATTATTTGTCAAACAAAGGATAAGTTTATTGTAAATCATGGGAGCTATACGCTTAAAAGGGTGAAGCCTGGGCACGGACATGGTCAGAGTATGTAAAACCAGGAAACAAATGGAATGAACATGGGTCTACGTTTCAGATTCCACAACACTAGCGTCTCTTGGAATCCGAAACAGAATTAGGAAAACTACAAGGTCACTTTGTATCACTAGCCAAAAAATAAGTCATTCTACTCTAAGCGCAGTATATATTTCAAACTTCAAGGTAGGGTATATTTTGAAGCTGAGTTAAGATTTGCTCATAGATTAGCTATTAGATGAGAGAGAGAGGAGAGTCAATGATGACTATCAAATTTCTGGGGATGAAACAAAACAAAAGTCAATGAAGGACTAAGGTGGAGAATCTCTGCTGGCTAAAGAATAAGCATATAGCTACATCTTCTCAACTCACTAATCCTACAGAACATAATGGGAGCTGAGGTGGTACCTCCTGTCTCTCATTCAGAACACTATTAAAACCCATAAGCCTTAACAAATCTCTCATGCTTACATACTCCAAAAAACAAAAACCCTCCCTACTTGGTTTTCCCTACTCTTTCCCATCATTTCCATAAAATTATCTTTATGATAATCTTTTGGGGTTTACCTGATATACAAAGAGGGCACAATAAAATATGAACTTTGTGTTTTCAGAGAAAATACCCTCTCAGTACATGTCTCTTCCAGAAGAATTTCCAGGGAGTAAATCACTCCTTGAGAACAGGATTTAGTGTGATTCTATGCAGTGCTTTGCCTACAGAATCAAGGACTGTGTCTGGGTTGTTTTTCATGAAGAAATCAGCTTGAGTTTATTTATGGGATCTAGTATATTCTAGTTTTTTTATTTAAGATTTTTTTATTTTTTCCTTTTTCTCCTCAAAGCCCCCCGGTACATAGTTGTATATTCTTCGTTGTGGGTTCTTCTAGTTGTGGCATGTGGGATGCCACCTCAGCATGGTTTGATGAGCAGTGCCCTGTCCGCGCCCAGGATTCGAACCAATGAAATGCTGGGCCACCTGCAGTGGAGCATGCGAACTTAACCACTAGGCCACGGGGCCAGCCCCATAGTATAATCTGTTTTTGATGTGCCCTTTTGAAAAATCACATGTGCTTATTGTAAATGAAAAACAAACACAAAATTATAAATATAACTTCAGAGTAAAATCGAATCCAACCACAAAGTTAAGTATTGTGGTCATTTTGATACACCTACTTGTAAACACATCCCTATCCATACCTACAGAGGCAGAAATAAAGAACAAAGGTTTACAGTACTGGGCCAGATGTGGTTTCATTACCTGAGTTTTAAATTCATATTGTGTTGTAAATGCTTGCTATGACAACAAATATAGATAAATGTTATCTTTTTTAAAAAGGTAAACATAATCTGTATACCATGGAACATAAAATGGTGGAGGAATACATAACTTACTGGCATGAATCAGTAAATTTATGGGCTAACAAAACCAGGAAAACTATCTAATAGTATTACACAGAATTGTTGTTACATGTAATGAGATTTTTCATCCGTGTCTTTATTATGCTTCCTTCCAAAGCAACATTTTTAAAATTTCCTTTCACAAGGAAATTGTCAACAAAATTCAGCCCTTAAGCAGAATACCTGGGACAGCTGACCAGAGAACTCAAATAGTCCCAGTTAAAATGAGACATACGAATGGAAAGCAAACCAATTCATGGTAACAGGTAACTAAAGGAAGCATTTTACCAAGTGGATTAGAGAGAATCAAAGCCTCCTTGATGATATACTTAATAATGACTCTGGACTTTAAATAAATCTACGCAAGTGCATATCAGAGATTGATGATAAGGACACTGATAACAGAAAGATTACATGCAGAAAGCATGAACAAAATAAAATGTGCAGAGGAAGATTAGTAGATACAAAGGCACTGTGCATTTTGGCAAGATCAGACTTGAAGGCAGAAAGATCTGGATTTAAATTCTGGGTCAACCTTGGCTAAGTAACTCAGTCTCTGTGAATACAGTTTCATCATTTTTAAAAGCAAACCATGTCAACATTTTATGAGACAATATGAGATCGTGTCTTTAAAGTGATTCACACAACGCCTAACGCCAAGTTAATGCTCAATAAACTATACATCATTTTTGTATGTGTGTGTGTGTGAGAGAGAGAGAGCGAGAAGTCACATGTACACAATGTTTAGACATTTGTTTCAGAATTTCACAACACATAGTTTATTATATTTAATCATGGTTATGCTAATTTTAGTTTAAGTCTATTTTACACACTTTCATGATTTGAGTTCAGTCATTCCTAATTATATTTTCCTTGCTCTCAAAGTCTCAAGCTACAGACTTTTTCTGATATTATTGTACATAAAAATCACATGTAGCTGAACCATCAATAACTGATCTGACGAATATTCTGGAAAGCAGAGTTGGAAGACTAGGATAGTAACATTTCAACAAGGGTATACAGCTCATCATAGACTCTCAATACCACACATTGATGAAGACTCCATCTCAGACAAACATGACAGAGAGAGGCAATGTTTCTCTGCTATGCAATTTAGTGTAAACTGTTAAGAATAAATTAAACTCGTGTACAATCATTTGCCTGGTCAATAATACAGGACATAGGATGGATAAGACATAACGTCAAACATTCAAATCATTTTTGCTCTGGAAATTTTTGATGATCTCTCAGCTCTTAACATGACAATAAGAATTCTTACCAGGAATGATGGGTTATTTATTTCCCTACTGAACCTGTATCTTCCATCCACAATTGATTATTTTTTTCCAAAGATTATTCATGACATTTTTTACTGCTGTAATTTTCAGTGTATAAATCAAAGGGTTGGACATGAGTGTAAAAATACAATAAAACACAGCCAAAATTTTGTCTATGGACAAATTAAATGATGGCCACATGTAAATTAATCTACAGAGCACAAACAACAGGGTGACAACAGTGAAGTGGTGTCCACAGGTGGAGAGGGCTTTGTGTCTCCCCTCTCCACTGTAGGATGTCAAGAACTGCAGGATGACAAGTTAGGAGGCAGCCAGCATGAAGACATTTCAACAGGCACATCACACCACTGTTGGTGACCACCAGCAAACTGATGACATATGTGTTGGTACAGGCAAATTCCGGCAAGTGGTACAAGTCAGAGACAAAGTGGTTGATCACATTGGGCCCACAGAATGGTGACTAAAGGACCAGGAGGAGCTGAACCAATGAATGCAGGAAGTCTCCCAGCTAAGTCACCAATACCAGCAGGGCTCATAGATGATTGGTCATGATGGTCATGTAGTTCAGGGGCTTGCAGCCGGCCACGTAATGGTCATAGGCCATCACTATGATCAAAATGATCTCAGGTCTTCCCAATAAATGGGCAACAAAGAATTGAGCTAGGCAACCCTCAAAAGAAATGGCTCCCCCTTCATACAAGGTGTTAGCAATGAGTTTGGGGGTCATCCACGAGGAATAGCAAGTATCAGTAAAGGACAAATATGAGAGGAAAAAGTACATAGAAGAGCCCAAGGTGGGGCTGAAGACAATGGTGATAATGATAAGTAAGTTGCCCCAAGAGAGGCCAGGTAAATGACGAAAAAGCACAAACAAAACTTTCTGCACCTCAGGGTTTTGCAACAGTCCCAACATGAAAAGTTCTGTGATGTTTATTGGACTATCCATGAATCCTGAGACACAGCAAGTACTGGGGTAAAAAGACAATTTCCACAAAAAATTTGTTACTATCTCTTTCAAGACATTTCGAGAAATTGAGGAAATTAGCATTTGTGGAGTATAATTAACTCAAATCCTGAATCCCCAAACAAGGGCCCACTAATAATGTGAATCATTTTCTGTTTTTCTAATTAGTAATTTTGACAAAGTACAAAGTTAAATAGACAAAATAAACAGCTCCCTAAATATTACATCTCTTGCATTTTAACCAACAAGAATGATTTTTTTTTATGTTGAAAATATCATTATGGAGTTTTCATAATAAAACATATAATTTTATTTATATATGCATATAAAAGGTCAGTATATATCAACATTAGCATACTAACAATAATCAGATATGGGAAAATAATTTCCCTAAATACTTTTTACAATTGCTTCTTTAGATACACATTTTCAACTCGCAATTACACTTGTCAGTGCACATGGGCATCTCTTCAAAAATTGAATTCCTCATCTCACTTACTCCTCTTTCTATACTTCCTTGACCAACCACCATAAACATGGAGTCATTCTTGACTTCTGCCTTTACTAGTCTATCTCATAATTCCAAAATTAGTCACCACATCTTATCGAATCTTGCCCCCTAAACTTCATCCATACATCCATTCGTTTATTTATTCCAAAACGATATTTGAGCACTCACCATACCCTAACCATAGTTCTCAGTGCAAGATTTAGATCATTTAGCAAAATAAGCTGATGGTTATTCTAACAACGTCTTACGGGGCCTCCCATGCCTTATATCTCACCTAGACACCTACTTAATCATCCATAGGGTGGTCATAGTGATATTTATAAAATTCGATCATTTGATCATACCATTACTCAGTTTAAAATTTTATGAAGGCCCCCCTTTGTCTTCAAGATAAAATCTATGCATTTTAGCTTCATTAAAAGTCCCTGGACGCTACTGACTTATCCATGTTAAACTCCAGCTCCCAGTCCTGCCCACTACCATGTGCTTTAGGCATATTAGACTACTCAAAATTCCCTGATCAAGTCATGCTCACTCACATCTCATTGCCTTCCACATGCTATCCCCCTTGTCCGAACACACACTTTCACAATTCTACTGATTTATTCTTATACATCCTTCAAAACTGTGTTCAGGTATCATAACCACAAGGAAGGGGATCTCTTTCCCTACCCTAGGCTAGATTATAAGGATTTCTATTGTTTTCCTCTAACATTCAGATTTGAACTCTATCCTAGCTCTTTGTACACTATGTTGTATTGTTCTCCAACCACCTTCCCACCCTACTCCTGGAGTAGCTGGAAAGCAGGAATTCTTTGTTTAATATCCATATTGCCAGACCTAGAGCTGTGCCCAATGAGTATTTACTGAATGAATAAAAAACTAAAACCAAAAAATATAGGAAACTTACAATATCTGGATCTAAGGAGGTTGATAGCTTCTTACGAGAACTTTTATTAGTTGCTAACATGGCAGAGTGATAGAAACAATAGGATTCTTAACGGGTCATCTGGTCCATCTGGTCTTCCTTCCTCTGCTTTCAATGATGTATGTATTAAGTGACTAGATAGGATTAAAGAAAATTCCTGCAGGGAGAAAAAACTGCCGTGAGAAACTGGATGGTTTCATAATCTTGTCTTCTCTGATTTAGAGATCTCCCACTATGATAAGTGATCTGGGTTCAAAGACTGAATAAGGCATCTCATTTATTTATGGGCTACAGGAGACCTCTTGAACCATCACTTTCCATTGTCATTGCTAAAAAGCCATTAAGACCAGTGATTTTTGTGATGGTCTGGTGCAAATGTCTTTAATTTAAAGGTGCTAACATATTGACCTAGAAATATTAAGAAATCAGCCCAAGTCACAGAAGCTAAGTTGTGGGAGATTGAACACAGACCCCATGTCTTCTGACTCCCCAGGTTGTATCCTCTTCCTATACCATAAGGTGTCCTCTCAGAACCCAGATTACTCAGCTCATGCAGAGGACACAACAAATAGAAAGAAGAGAAAGTTGCTAGCTCTGCTTTTTACAAGCTGTGTATCAGCAGATCCTCTAAGGAAAATGGGAAAAAAGTAATTAGAATGTTCATGATGATTAGACGGTTTAGAAAATATTTAAAGGAGCAGGAACAAAATTACTCTCACCACTACCATCAAAAAGAAAAATTATCAACTTTCTAATGTTTTTTTCTTTCTTTCCTCTATATACAAATCTTCATTCACTTCTTCTCTGCACTTTGAAACTATACTATATATTTAATATATTATTCTGATTAATAGTATAATTTAAACATTTTCCCATAACTTTTTAAAAGCATTGCTTTTATTTATTGTATATTATTCTGTCAAGTAGATGTATCTAATAATGAGTCATAATTTCTAATTCCATGAAGAATCTCATTATGTATTAAGTTGTTTCTGGGTCCATAGGATAATTTCTCAGATGTATATACTGAACAGAGGGCTACAGATATTATAAAGATTTTTGATATTTCTCACCAAAGGCTCAGTCCTAATTTACAGAGCTATCACCAAAATGTGGTATGTACTTATTTCTTTCACCCTAGACAGTAACGGATATCAGAGTTTTCCTTTTTTTTTGCACTAAATTTCATCTTTCCTTCTTAATTCACATTTGTTTGACTACTGGTGATATTGAACAACTTCCTATGCTTTTGTATCCCATATATTCTCCTTTGGACATTGTTAGAGCTATCAAGAGTAATTTAGAGTGCACTGAGAAGTACCTTTGTGCATAATCAATGTTTCCCAATCTTAGCTGCCTACATGGCAACTCTTGAGGTTTGTTGCTGAAACAGCAGTTGGAACCTGTGGAGAAGATTTTATGTCCATCTAATTGATCTTTCTGAATGTGTAACTCAGCACTTTCTTATCCATCATACCACTTTTATTATTACAATGAGACTGAAAATCAGGTTTTATTTTTCCCTTCATAGATGAAGAAATTAAATATCAGTGAAATTTATTCACATGCCTACTATCCCAAGACTAGTAAGTGGTAAAACAGAATTTGACCACAACTATATCCCATGCCAAACATATGCTTTCCATTTCATCATTCTATTAGGTTAGTCAAAATGCCTGAGAGCATCATAAGTCTTTCTTTCCTAAGTATCACAATTGGATGGAAATAGTACTTTGACTGGAAGTCAGGAGGTCTGGGTTCTAGTCCTGACTCTGCCATAAGGTAACTGTGAAGTCTTTGGAAATTCACTTCATCTTCCAGAACCATAGTGTTCTCACCTGTGAAGTGAGGAAAGCTGGAGGTAGAGGAAAGGTTATCACCTATAACTCACTGCAACTGGTTGTAAACTGAACTTTTCCCTTGCATTTGTGAGCTACTGTTCTCATTTCATAAATCTCATGATAATCTGATAACTGGTTTGAATCCCAGCCTTTCCCCTTACTGATGGTGTGAACTTGAGCAGGTTTTTAACCTTGTAATAACTCTGTTTCCTATTCTGTGTTTTTTCTAAAGAAACAAAATCTATTTCACTCTTTCCCACAGTTATCTCCACAGAAATGACCCTCTGGGACATCTCTCATCAAGATCACTCCTTTAAATCCCTGGCCATCAACCCTCTGATTTAGGTCTGTGTATCCCCAAAGTTAGTTACCCCAGCAATTGCAAGTCTGAAAGAAGTATTCAAAAAAGTCTGCATGCACCTTGAAAGATGAGCTACCCAAAACCATAAAGAGAATATCACATTCAAATTACTTGTGAGACAAATAAAGTTGGAATTCATCTACAATTCCCTGGATTCATAGTAGGTTTGAAAGGCCCGCTCACAATTTCAATGCCCCAAAATACCTTCCCCTAGTAGCTAGGGAGGAAACAGACCTAGCTACAACCTTAGCAATGAGACAATTGATCTTACATGTTCCATGTTTCTTGCAGACATAGCAACCTACAGCACATAAAAAAAGCTAAAAGATTGGAACCCTTGGATCTAGGACTCCAAACATGTATTTCAGTCTCCTGGTTATACTGCAGTATCTTGGTATCTTGGTCATCAGAAGACACATTTTAAAGAATCCACCAACCCGGGAAACCTATAACCTCTGGTTGTGGTTTCAAGAGACTTTCTTCTAAATTGGGAAAGCCTCATTCATCCAGGCAAGATTTAATATCAAAGTTTACTCTGTGGTTGCTTCTAGAAAAATTTTCTGACTTAAAGATGAGAGGGAAAGTCTCACCAAAATGATAGTGGGAAGAGAAGCGTTACCCGCAAACAAGAGGTTCTGGATAGGAGGAGTCAGAAAGAAAACAATCAAGGAATAGAGGTTGTTGTTTTTTTTCTTAGAGAGTGAAAACAAACATGTATTGATGTTTAATCCATTTCAGGCTCTGTACTAAATTGTTTGTATGCATTATCTTATTCAATCTCCACAATAATCCTAAAAAACAGGGGTGCTATCATTACAATGAAAATGTTGTATCAAAGAGAAGATAAGCAGCATGCTCAAGCTTATTGCCCACCATCAGGAGGTGACCCAGTTTGGCCTTTTATTGAAGCCATTTGAATACACATCATGGGTTTGAAAGGAATGATCCTGAAGTACTAGATGGTCAGTTGTAGTTGGCTGGGAAAACAGATTCCACCAGCAGGACTAGATGCTCAATCTGGATAAATGCTAGATTTAGGGCCAAAACTTCATTAAATCAGAACTTTCATACCTGGGACCTAGGATCCAAAGATACATTACATTGGGAAATCCAACCCCAAGAATCCCAAAGAGCGTCCTGTCCTTGTTTCTCTAAAGATTGGCACCTGACCTAATATCTTTTGCCAAGTCTTTTTTTTTTCCTGCTGCTTCTCTCCAAAACCCCCCAGTACATAATTGTATATTCTGGTTGTAGGTCTCTCTGGTTGTGTCGTCCTCTTTTAAGAAGCTAGATGTAGAAGCACAGGTGCTCACCCTTAGTTTCCATTTATGCTTTGTTATAGAAAGGATTGAGGCTTAGGATGAAACACAAAAACAAAATTAAAAAAAAAAAGCAACTCTGGGATTCTAACAGATATGAGTGACCCAATGAATATTTTATTTCAAAAAGAAAAAATATATGTATTACAGTGTTAACCCAGCAAATGAGCAGTTGAGAGGATTATATGAATGTGGTCTTCACAAACCTGGTCCCTTTCTGATAAGCTTTCATCCTGATGGAGTCCCACATCCTCAGTGGATCAGAAAATAACTCTTCCTAGAATAAAACCAAAGTCAGATTAAAATAGATTTGAGCTGTGAGAAAGTCTTAGATCCTCTATTCATTCACTCCTTCATTCAGTCAACAGCTACCATGTCAGGTAGTGGTAACTTGTTGGGGAGGCAGTAGATGAAATAAGCTTGGTCCCTATCCTCACACATCACATGTTATTCAGGCTGTGATAGAAATTTTCCCAAGAAATAGTACGAGCATGAGGAGGACCACCCCCCAGCCAAGCTGGATGTCAAGAGTAGTAAACCACCATAAATCTACTCACAAATGCTAAACTCAGTTTCCTCAGAACCATGCAGTCAGTCTCACACTGCACAGAAACACTCAACTCTCACCGAGTCCCTTCCCACTGCCACCTCATGGCCCCTGACTGACAGCCCCTCAGGCCTCTTCATCCATCTCCCTGTGCTCCACCACTTTCTACACCCCATCCCAGCCCTCTTAACCTTGGATACACTTTATTACAAATTCTGCAATGCCCTTCTCTATGTCTAAGCTGCAACCCTGACGTGCAATTGTTGATTAGGGTTCATAAATTTCAACACACTGACCGTTGCTGATGCTTCTAGCTTCCAGACATAACAGTGAGAATCACAAACAAAGAAAGTAAAAAAAATAATCCAAAGAATTTATTTTATAGAATGCTGCAGAATCTCAGAATAAGGTGCTATAGAATTGCTAGGTAAATCCATTGATCTTCACAGGTAAAGATGCCCGAAATATATTTTAGATTAAAAAGAAGCTGAATTTTTTAGGAAAGAGTTTTAGAAAATTCTGTATTATCTGTCTTCTTGTATTCTTATGAAATTAAAGGAGCTGGCAGAGGAGAGGTGGAGAAACCATGCAAAAAAAAGTTTATCACAATTCCAAATGGGTAGGTGACTTGCTATGCTGGACTCATTGTCATTACTATATTGTTACTTGTTAATTATTGATGTCTTTTTTCTGAATTCAAACCCTAATATCAGGTATAAAGCAGAATTTTGGAAACTTTAATCAAAATTCAGAAAAGAGAAGAGTGGACTTAGGGTCATTACAGATAGGTTATTTCATTGTCTTTTTATGAAATGACATAAAATTTGAATTTAATAGAAAACATATCACCAATGAAGGAAAGTTTACTTGTACAGCCCAGTTGAAATAGTTGAATAATCTACAGATACCCGGGAACAAACACCACAGAACACACTGTCTGCCCTTCAGGATCCTGGAAAAGACCAACGATAATTAACTCAGTCACGTTACTGTAGTAACCATGGAACCCATTCAGCCGTGCTGGATGTGAGCTACTGACAGCCCTGCAAGAAAACAAACATTGATTGTAATAATTCACCTCATTTATAGTACCTTTGACAGTGTAAACCATTTTGCAATAAACACTTTTCACAAACTATTTAGCAAACGTATTCATCCAGCATTAAATATTAGAAATCTAATACATGTTTATATAATAGACAATGAGGGCTCAGAGAAATGGTTATTTACTCAGGATCATCCGGAATATGGTGGATGCTCAGACTTAATAACCAGGCTTTCTGACTTCAATCCAAGGTTCTTTCTAATTCACCAGAAGATATTCTTATTTGGGTTCCATTCAAGTTAATAGCTTACATTTTTTCTTTTCATCAATGCGTCTTTCTCATATTATCTCTTTCTTCTTCTCTATTATGTTTTCCACTTTTTCCAGCTTTACTGAGGAATAAGTGACAAATAGAATTGAACAATATTTGAAGTGCACATGGTGGTAACTTGATACACATGTACATTGTGAAAGGATTTCCATTATCTAGTTAAATAACACGTCCATGATCTCACATATTTATCTCACTTTTTTTGGCAAGAACACTTAAGTTCTACTCTCTTACTAAAAGTCAATTACATAATACACTGTTATCAACTATAGTCACTATGTCTCACATTATATGCTTCAATTTTACTCATATTATAGCTGAAAGTATGTATCCTTTTTACCAATTTCTACCTATCCCCTGCACCAGACCCTAGCAACTACTTTTCTTCTCTCTTTTTCTATGAGTTTGTTTTTTTTTGTTTTATTTTGTTTTTAGATTCCACATATAAGTAATGTGGTGCAATACTTCTTTTTCTGGCTTATTTAACTCAAGATCATGCCCTCTGGGTCCATCCATGTTGTCACAAATGGTAAGATTCCGCTCTTTCTCATGGGTGAATAATATTCCATGAACATATATACCATGTTTTCTCTATCCAGGTATCTATTGATGGACACTTACATTGTTTCCATACCTTGGACACTATGAATAATGCTGTAATTAATGGAGTTGCATATATCTCTTCTATATCCTGTTTTCATTTCTTTTGTTGTATACCAGAAGTGGGATTGCTGGATCATATGATAAGTCTATTTTCAATTTTTTGAAGAACCTCTATACTGTTTGCCATTGTAGCTGCACAACTTTACATTCTCACCAACAATGCACAAATGTTCCCTTTTCTCCACTTCTCTGCCAACATTTGTTTTGTCCTTTATATGATACCGATTCTAACAATTAAGAGTTGCTATCTTGATTTACAATCCCCTGATGATTAGTAATGTTGATCATCTGTTCATATATCTGTTGGCTATTTGGATGTCTTCTTTGGGAAAGTGTCTATTCAGTTCCTCTTTCTATTGTTCAATAGGATTTTTGTTGAGGCTGGCCCAGTGGCATATGGGGTAAGTTTGCATACTCCGTTTCGGTGGCCTGGGGTTTCCCAGTTTGGATTCCAGGTGCAGACCTACACACCGCTTATCAAGCCATGCTGTGACAGGTGTCCCACCTATAAAAAATAGAGGAAGATTGAAGCAGATGTTAGCACATGCCAATCTTCCTCAGTAAAAAGAGGAGGATTGGTGGCAGATGTTAGCTCAGGCTAATCTTCCTTAAAAAAATGATTTTTTTATTTGTTATTGAGTTATATGATTTATTTAAATATTTTGGATATTAGCACCTCATCAGAATAAGATTTGCAGTTTTTCCCCAATTCTGTAGATTTCCTTTCTTTTTTTTTATGATTTCATTTGTTTTGCAGAAGATTTTTGTTTGATGTAGTCCACCCATTCATTTTCGTTTTGTTGAGTCTACGTTTGGTGTAATATCCAAAAAAATCATAGCCAAAACCAATGTCAAGGAGCTTATCCCCTTTGTTTTCCTCTTGGGGTTTTATGGTTTCAGGTCTTACATTTAAGTGTTTAATCCATTTTCAGTTAATTTTATGAGTGGTATTTAAGAAAAGGGTCCGGTATCATTCTTTCCCATGTGGCTGTCTAGTTTTCACAACACAATTTATTGATGAGACTATCCTTTTCTCATTGTTTATTCTTGGCTTCTTTGTCATAAATTAATTGATCACTTATAAATGGGTTTATTTCTAGGATCTCTGTATCTCCATTGATCTGTCTGTCTCTTTTTACGCAAATAGCATACTGTTTTGACTACAATATCTTTGTAATATAGTTTGAAATAGGGAACTATGATTCCTCCAGTTTTGCTATTCTTTCTCAGGATTTCTTTGGCTATTCAGGGTCTTACTTTTTTCCATCCAAATTTCAGGACTTTTTAAAATATTTCTGAGGAAAATATCTTGGAATTGTGATAGAGATCGCATTGAATCTGTAGATTTCTTTGGATATTATGGACACCTTAACAATATTAATTCTTCCAATCCATGAACACAGAATATCTTTCCATTTATTTGTGTCATCTTTAATTCCTTTCACCAATGTTTTGCAGTTTTCAGTGTTCATATCTCTCACTTCCTTGGTTAAATTCATGCTACGTGTTTTATTATTTTTGTTGCAGTTGTAAATGGAATTTAGTTTTTATTTCTTTCTCCTAGTTCCTTGTAAATGTATAGAAATGCAACTGATTTTTGTACATTGATTTTTGTATCTTGCAAATTTATTGAATTTGTTTACTAGTTCTATGGCTTTTTCATGAAGTCTTTAGGGTTTTCTATGTGTAATATGTCATTTAAAAATAGAGAAAGTTTTACTTCTTCCTTTCTGATTTGGATGTCTTTTCTTTTTTCTTCGTGACTAATTTCTCTGTATAGGGCTTCCAGTACTATATTAAATAAAATAGATAAGGTTAGACATCCTGTCTTGTTCATGATCCTAGAAAAATACCTGTCATTTTCTCACAATTGAGTATGATGTTAGCAGTGTACTTTTCATATATGGCCTTTATTATGTTGAAGTACGTTCTCTCTATACTAAATTTTTTTAGATTTTTTTTAATAATGAATGGATATTGACTTTTGTCAAATTCTTTTTCTTCCTCTTTTGAGGTGATCATATGATTTTTATCTTTTATTTTACAATGTGGTGTATCACACTGATTGATTTGTGGATGATGAACCATCCTTGCATCCTGGAATAAATCCTACTTGACATGGTATGACATTTTAACATATTATTGAATTGCATTTGCTGTATTTTCCTGAGAATTTCTGTATTTAAGTTCACAGGGATACTGTGCATAGTTTGCTCTTCTTGCAGTGTTCTTTCCTGGTTTTGATGTGAAGACAATATTGGCTTCCTAAAGTGAGTTTGGAAGAGTTCTTTCATCTTGTTTTGTGGAAGAGTTTGAGAAGGATTAGTATTAATTCTTTCTTAAAAGTTTGGTAGAAATCACCTGTGAAGCATTCAGGTCCTCGGGTTTGGTTTGTTGGAAGGTTTTGATGATTGACTCAATCTTTTTGTTAGTAAAAGGTTTGTTCACACTTTCTCCTTCTTCATTATTCAGTCTTGGTAGGTTTTATTTTTCTAAGAATTTGTCCATTTCTTCTAGGATGTCCAATTTGTTGACATATATTTTTCATAGTGGTCTCTAATTTTCCTTTGGATTTGTGTGGTATCACTTGTAATGTCTCCTCTTTAATTTCTCATTTTAATTCTTGGAGTCCTCCATCTTTTTTCTTGGTAAGCCCAGCTAAGGCTTTGTCTATTTTATTGATCTTTTCAAAAAGTCACCTCTTAGTTTCAGAGATATTTGCTATTGTCTATTTAGTTCCTATCTCATTCCGTTATCCTCTGATCCTTGTTATTTCCCTCCTTCTACTAAATTTGGGTGTAGTTTGTTATTTTTGTTTAGTTTCCTGGTGTAAAATAATATTGGCCTTCTTTCTTTTTTCTTAATGTAGGCATTTATCACGATGATCTTCCCTCTTAAAACTGTTTTTGCTGTATCCCATATGTTTTGGTAACATGTATTTCCATTTTCATTTATCTGAAGATATTTGTTGATTTCTCTTCTGATTCTTCCTTGATCCATTTGTTATTCAGGAGCATATTGTTTAATCTTCAAATATTTGTGAATTTTCCTGTTTCCTTCACGTAATTGATTTGTAGTTTCATACCACTGTGGTCAGAAGAAAACATTGATTGATTTCAAACTTCTTAAATTTATTAAGACTTATTTTGTGGTCTAACTATGACATGCCTAGAGAATGCTCCATGTGCACTTAAGAAGAATTTGTATTCCCCTGCTATTACATGGAATGATCTTTAAATCTCCGTTAAGTCCATCTGGTGTAATGTATACTTTAACTCCAATGTATTTTTATTGATTTTGTATGTGAAGACCTATCAGTTGTTGAAGGGGGGTATTGGAGTCCCCTTTTATTATTGTATTGCTATCTATTTCTCCCTTCAGAACTACTAGCATTTGCTATGTGTGTGTGTGTGTGTGTGTGTGTGTGTGTGTGTGTGTTCCTATGTTGGGTACATAAATATTTAGAAATGTTATGGACAGCTCATGTTCAACAAAAGAATCAAGAACATACAATAGAGAAAGAAAAGTCTGTTCAATAAAGGGTTCTGAGAAAACTGGAGAGCCACATGAGAAACAATGAAAGTGGACCATTATCTTATACCATACACAAAAATTAACTCAATATGGATTACAGACTTGAATGTAAGACCTGAAATCATAAAACTCCTAGAAGAAAGAAAAGGCAGTTCAATAGGCTGCTTGACGTCAGTCTTAGCAATATTTTTTTGGAATATGTCTCTTCAGACAAGGGAAGCAAGAGAAAAAGTAAACAAATGGAACTATATCAAACTAAAAGTCTTTTTCATAGCTAAAGAAGTTGTCAAAAAAATGAAAAACAACTTGCTGATTGGGAGAAGATATTTGTAAATGAATAATTCGATAAAGGGTGAATATCCAAAATGTATAAAGAACTCATACAACTCAGCAACAAAAAAAGCAAAAAATCCAATTTACAAGTGGGCAGAGGATTTGACCAGACTTTTTTCCAAAGAAGATATACAGATGGTCAACAGGCACATGAAAAGATGTTCAACATCTGGGGCCAGCCGGTGGCATAGTGGTTCAGTTCATACTCTCCACTTCAGCAGCCCAGGGTTCACAGGTGTGGATCCTGGACACAGACTTACACTCTGCTCATCAATTCATGCTGTGGAAGGATCCCACATACAAAATAGAGGAAGATTGGCACAAATATTTGCTCAAGGACAATCTTCCTCAAGCAAAAAGAGGAAGTTTGGCAATAGATGTTAACTCAGAGCCAATCATTCTCACCAAAAAAAAAAAAAAAAAAGACGTTCAACATCACTAATTATTATGAAATGCAAATAAAAACAGCAATGAGATATCATGCCTGTCAGAATGGCTATTATTAAAAAAGACAAGAAATAACAAGCATTGAAGAGCATGCGGATAAAAGAACACTTTTACACTGCTAGTTGGAATGTAAATTGGTGCAGTCACTATGGAGAACAGTGTGGATATTCTTCAAAAACTTAGGAATAGAATTACAAGATAATCCAATTATTCTACCTCTGGGAATTTATCCAGAGAGCATTAAAACATTAGTTCAAAAATATATATGCACCCCAGTGTTCATTGCAGCATCATTCACAATATCCAAGACTTGGAAACAACCTAAAAGCCCATCAATGGATGAATGGATAAAGAAGATAAAGTATGTATATATACAATGAAATACAACATAAAACGTATGAGATATTGCCATTTGCAACCACATGAATGGACCTTGAGGGTATTATTCCAAGCAAAATAAGTCAGATGGAGAAAGACAAATACCAAATTATTTCACTTGTATGTGGAAGATAAACAAACACAGATGCAGAGAACTGATGGGTAGTCACCAGGGAGAAATGGGGGTAAGAAGAGAGCAAAAGGGGTAAAGATGCACATGTGTGCCTTGAAGAATGGTTACTAGTCTTTTCGTTGGAAACATGATGTAGTCTATGCAGAAGGCAAAATATAATTATGTACATCTGAAATCTATACAGTGTAATAATTAATGTTACTAAAAAATAAATATTTACAAACGTTATATCCTTTTGTTGGATTGACACCTATATCATTATGTAAAGACCTTTGTCTCTTATTACAGTCTATGGTTTAAAGTCTACATTGTATGATATAAGTATAGCTGCTCTGCTTTCTTTTGTTTTCCAGTTGCATGGAATTCATTGCATTCGATAGCTCTGTCCTATTAGGGGATCCCCATGACACATTTCTATTCCTGAATTGCTTGTTTCCTTTTTCTCTACCTCAGGGATTCATCTTCCCACTATAAGTCTTCCCTTTCAAAAAAGTCATCTGCACTGTTTCTTTATTCAATTATACCAATATACATTCCAGATTTATTTACCAGTCTTGCAGCTTCAATAAGTATTATATGACAAATGTTCAAAAACTCTGTAGAGAATTCAACTTACTAGTTTATCTCCATCATTTCACTATTACGTTCACAACTCTTGCACCACTGCTAAAACCACTCAGAGATTCTGAACTCAAACAACTTGTATTCTAAGGCTGATTCTTAAATTTTGAATCTCTAATTCAGTATGTTGTGCATTTGGGTGACAGAGAATGCCCATTAATCCTCAAATAAATTCTCCTTTTTCCTTGAGCAGTTTGAGTCATTTCTGTTTCTCACAAGCAAAACATTCTAAGACATAAGCCTAAGACAAAACTAAACATATAGCAACAACAAGCAAGCTCAAATGCAATTAATACTCAAAAAACACAACTGAAAAATATTCCATTCACAAAAGCCAAGAGATGTTTTAAAATAAAAAGCACTTACATATCTAAAATAATTATACAGATAAAAGCATAAAAGTACTGGGGAATACAAGAGAACACATGTAAAAATTGGAAAACTTTTACATCCACTACACAAAAAAATCCTTACAAAATCATGGTCAATCGTAAAATTCAATATAATGAATATTTCAACTGTCTCTGAATTGATCTACAAATTTATGCAACCTCAATCAAAATCCAATGAATTTTTATTTGTGATTTGATTACATTACTCAAAAGGTAATCTTCAAGATAGATATTCTAAAATAGCTATAAATATAATAAAATATAATACTAGAGATGACAGCATCACAGTGGCATAAGACGACCCTCCATTTTTCTCCCTTTTTTTAAACAACTAATTAGGTATCAATCATGAGCAACAGGGCCTCTGTGAGAATTATGGGATCCAGCACCATTTGCCAAGTGACCAAGGAGGAGTCTTACTTATCTGTATCCAGTTATAGGCAGGCAGACCTTGACACGGGCTGCCGAACCAGCAGAGCAAATAAACGTGCCTTAAGCCTGTTAGGTCATTCTTGGGTAAAGCTGGAGATTGCTGAATAGGGCAAATACTCACCAATGAAAGGGATGTGTAGTAGTCCAGCCTTCCTGAGAAGAGATTCCAGCATGATCTTGGAACAATAATAAATATGAGTGTGTATGCAGTGAGTGCAGATGGTAAGAAATTTACCAGCACCACTTATGCCCACCTGACACAGCATGGAGCTGAGCATTTCTGACAGCAACCTATCCCTCAAGGAAAGTGAAATTAGTGAGTAACTGCCTGGCTAACACAGCTGTGCAGGTTAGTGCTGGAGAAACCTGTTTCTCTCCAGCCACATCCAGAGTACTGAAGTGGGACTTCCATAACTAGGAGGACCTCCATAACTAGAGATCTGGAAAGAGGCTGATAAGAATATTAAAGGGCACTAAAGAGAGTTGTTTGCTGCTGACAGTGCTCCAGACTTCAAAGAAAGCCCACCCAGGATCTTATAGGAGCACCTCACTGGAGGATGACCCTATGGGGCCTGGGCACTCTACATCACCTCCCAGTCTACAGCCGGATCTTTGTGCACATTCCCGAGAGGGGTGGCAAGAGAAATTCCTGGAAAAAGAATGATATCAGAAAAACAGATGAGGATCTGTAGGTAAGACAGAAATCACAAACTCATGCTATAGCACCACCTTCTGGAAATAAAAAAAGATATTTCAATCAGCCAGCCTGGTAAATTGTAAGAACCAAGAGGAGACATACTATTTGGAATTCTGCCACAAGAGGGAGCAAGAAATGTGGAGCAGATGTATTAATGCAGAGAGAAAATCTCAGATATAACAGGATAGCTTACCCCATCTGAAGGCAACTAGTAAAGATTTAAAGAGAGTCAAATACTTAAAAATCAAAAGCAGCAATGCAACACTACAAGGAACATGAAAAATCAAGGAAATATGTCATCGCCAAAAGACAACAATAATTCTCAAATGACTAAGTGCAAAGGCATAGAATCTTGCAATCTAGCTGATAAGGAATTCAAAATAGCTATTTGAAGAAATTCAACAATCTACAAGAATACACACATAAAAAGTAAAATCAGAAAAATAGTGAACAAAATCAGAAATTTATCAAAGAGATATAAATCACTTAAAAAACAAATTCTGGAGCTGAAGAATTCAATGAATGAGTGGGAAAACACAACAGAGATATATGCAGCAGAATAGATCAAATGGAAGACAGAATAAGTGCTCTTAGAAGACAGGAACTTTGAATAACCTAATCAGAGGAGAACAAGGAAAAAAAAGACTAAAACAATGAAGAAAGCTTATGAGATTCAATCAAATGTATAAATATGAGAATAATCAGTGTTCTAGAAGAAGAAGAGATTGAGAATGGAAGAGAAAGTTCATTTAAAGAAATAATAATTGAGAACTTCTCAAACTTTGGAGGAGACTTTGACATTCAAGTTTAAGATGCCAATAAACCACGCTATTTATGTAATGTAAAATCACCTTCTCCAAGACAAATAATGAAACTGTCAAAAATAAAATAGACAGTATACTAGAAAAAAAAGAATTGTAATTCACAAAGGAATGCCAATTAGGCCATCAGCAGATTTCTCAGAAGAAATCCTATAGACCAGGAGAGTGTGGCAGAACATATGAAATGTTTTGAAAGAAAAAAATAATCAGCTAGATATATTACACCCAGAAAAGTTATCCTTCAAAAACAAAGGTGAAATACTTTCCCAAACAAAAGCTGTACCCTCCTTTCAAGAAGTGCTCAAAGGAACCCTAGAGCTGAAATGAACAAATGCTAATTATTGACATGAAAACATAAAAATGTATACAAAACACTGGTAAAGCTAAATATGCAGTAAATATAGAAAACTAATTCTACAGTAGGATGATAAGTAGATTATAACCACTTACCTATATTATAAAGGTTAAAGGAAAAAAGTATCAAAAATAAGAGCAGATACAAAATGGGTAGGATAAAGCACACAGGAAGAGAAAAGCAGGAAAGCCAGATAATGAGCAACAGATTGACAGCTTTAAGTCCACATGCATGAATAATCACTCTCAATGTAAACGGATTGAACTCTCCAATAAAAAGACACAGAGTGGCAAAATGGATTAAAGAACAAGATCCAACAATTTGTTGCCTCCAAGAAACACACCTCAGCCTCAAGGACAAACACAGGCTTAGATTGAAGGGGTGGAAGACAGTACTTCAAGCTAATAGCAAGGGAAAAAAAGCAGGTGTTGCAATTCTTATATCAGACAAAGTGGCTTTCAAAATAAGACAGGTAAAGAGAGACACAGAGGAACAAACATAATGATCAAAGGGACACTTCATCAAGAAGAAATAACGCTTATAAATATCTATGCACCCAACATAGGAGCACCAAGCTTCATACAGCAACTATTAACAGATCTAAAGGAAGATGTTAAAAACAACACAATAATAGTAGGGGACCTCAACACCCCACTCACATCAATGGACAGATCAACCAGACAGAAAATCAACAAGGAAATAGTGGAGCTAAATGAAAAACTAAAACAATTGGACTTAATAAACATATATAGATCGCTTCGTCCTAAAAAAGCAGAATACATATTCTTCTCAAGTGCACATGGAACATTCTCCAGGATAGACCATATGTTGGGAAACAAGGCAAGCTTCTACAAATTTAAAAAAATTGAAATAATAACAAGCATCTTCTCTGATCATAATGCTATAAGGCTAGAAATTAATTACAGGAAAAAAGCTGAGAAAGGCACAAAGATGTGGAGACTAAACAATACACTACTGAACAATCAATGCATCATTGATGAAATTAAAGAAGAATAAAAAAAACCTGGAAACAAATGAAAATGATAACATGCCATACTAACTCATATGGGATATAGCAAAAGCTGTGTTAAGAGGAAAATTCATCGCAATACAGGCAGATCTTAACAAACAAGAAAAATCCCAAATAAGCAATCTTAAAATACACCTAACTGAACTAGAGAAAGAAGAACAAATAAAGCTCAAAGTCAGCAGAAGGAGAGAAATAATAAAAATCAGAGCAGAAAAAAATACTATTGAAACGAAAAAGGTGGTAGAAAGGATCAGTGAAACAAAGAGCTGGTTCTTTGAGAAGATAAATAAAATTGACAAACCCCTAGCCAGACTTACAAAGAAAAAAAGGGAGAAAGCTCAAATAAGCAAAATCAGAAATGAAAAAGGAGAAATAACAGCAGACTGCAGATACATAATGGATTACAAGAGAATACTATGAAAAACTCTACGCTAACAGAATGGATAACCTAGAGGAAATGGATAAATTCTTGGACTCCTACAATCTACCAAAGCTCACTCAAGAAGATGCAGACAATTCGAACAGACCAATCACAAGGGAAGAGATTGAAACAGCAATTAAAAACATCCCAAAGAATAAAACCCCAGGACCAAATGGCTTCCCTGGGGAATTCTACCAAACTTTCAGAGAGGATTTAATACCTAACCTTTTCAAGCTATTCCAAAAAGTTAGGGAGGATGGAACACTTCCTAACACATTCTATGAGGCCAACATCATGCTGATACCAAAGCCTGACAAGGACACCACGAAAAAAGAGAACTGCAGGCCAATATCACTGATGAACATAGATGCAAAAATTCTAAACAAAATTTTGGCAACCAGAATTCAGCAATTCATCAAAAAGATCCTACATCATGATCAAGTGGGATTCATACCAGGGACACAGGGATGGTTCAACATCTGCAAACTAATTAACGTGATTCACCACATCAACAAATTGAGGAATAAAAACCACATGATCATCTCAATAGATGCAGAGAAAGCATTTGACAAGATCCAACAGCCATTTATGATAAAAACTCTGAATAAAATGGGCATAGAAGGAAACTACCTCAACAGAATAAAGGCCATATATGAAAAACCCACAGCCAACATCATACTCAATGGGCAAAAACTGAGCTCCATCCCCCTGAAAACAGGAACGAGACAAGGATGCCCTCTATCACCACTCTTATTTAACGTAGTACTGGAAGTCCTGGCCAGAGCAATCAGGCAAGAAAAAGGAATAAAATGAATCCAAATAGGGAGGGAAGCAGTGAAATTCTTGCTGTTTGCAGACTACATAATCTTATATATAGAATCCCCCAAAAATTCAATTGGAAAACTCTTAGAAGTAATCAACAACTACAGCAAAGTTGCAGGGTATAAAATCAATATGCATAAATCAGTAGCATTTCTATATTCTAATAATAAACTAACAGAAAAAGAACTCCAGAACACAATAGCATTCACAATCGCAACAAAAAGAATAAAATACCTTGAGGTAAACTTAACTAAGGAAGTGAAGGACCTGTATAATGAAAATTACAAGGTCTTTCTGAGAGAACTGGATGACGACATAAGGAGATTTAAAGACATTCCATGTACATGGATTGGAAGAATAAACATAGTTAAAATGTCCGTTCTACTTAAAGCAATCTACAGATTCAATGCTATCCCATTCATAATCCCAATGACGTTCTTTACAGAATTAGAACAAAGAATCCTAAAATTTATATGGGGCAACAAAAGACCCTGAATTGCTAAAGCAATCATGAGAAAAAAGAAGAAAACAGGAGGCATCACAATCCCTAACTTCAAACATACAACAAAGCTACAGTAATCAAAACAGCATGATGCTGGTACAAAAACAGGTGCACAGATCAACGGAACAGAATTGAAAGCCCAGAAATAAAACCACGCATTTATGGACAGCTTATCTTCGACAAAGGAGATGAGAGAGATGGAGAAAAGAAAGTTTTGTCAACAAATGGTGCTGGGAAAACTGGAAAGCCATATGTAAAAGAATGAAAATTGACCATTCTTTTTCACCATTCACCAAAATAAACTCAAAATGGATAAAAGACCTAAAGGCGAGACCTGAAACCATAAGGCTTCTAGAAGAAAACGTAGGTAGTACACTCTTTGACATCAATATTAAAAGGACCTTTTCAGACACCGTGTCTTGTCAGAGAAGGGAAACTATAGAAAGAATAAACAAATGGGACTTCATCAGACTAAAGAGCTTCTTCAAGGCAAATGAAAACAGGATTGAAACAAAAAAACAACCCAGTAACTGGGAAAAAATATTTGCAAGTCATATATCTGACAAAGGCTTAATATCCACAACATATAAAGAACTCTCACAACTCAACAACAAAAAATCAAACAATCCGATCAAAAAATTGGCTGGAGACATGAACAGACATTTCTCCAAAGAAGATATACTGATGGCCAATAGGCACATGAAAAGGTGCTCATCATCGCTGATCATCAGGGAAATGCAAATCAAAACTACACTAAGTTATCACCTTATACCCATTAGAATGACAAAAATATCTAAATCTAATAGTTGCAAATGTTGGAGAGGTTGTGGAGAGAATGGAACCCTCATACACTGCTGGTGGGAATGCAAACTGGTGCAGCCACTATGGAAAACAGTCTGGAGATTCCTCAAAAAATTAAAAATAGAACTACCACATGATCCAGCCATCCCACTACTGGGTGTTTATCCAAAGAGCTTGAAGTCAACAATTCCAAAAGTCCTATGCACCCCAATATTCATTGGAGCATTATTTACAATAGCCAAGACATGGAAGCAACCTAAGTGTCCATCAACAGATGAATGGATAAAGAAGATGTGGTATATATATACAATGGAATACTACTCAGCTGCAAAACAGAACAAAATCATTCCATTTGCAATAACATGGATGGACATTGAGGGAATTATGTTAAGTGAAATAAGCCAGTTAGAGAAGGATAATCTCTGTATGACTCCACTCATATGAGAAATATAAATATGTGGACAAGGAGAACAGATTAGTGTCTACCAGGGGAAAGGTGGGGTGGGGGTGTGCACAAAGGGTGAAATGGTGAATCTACAACACGAATGACAGACATTAATGTACAACTGAAATTACACAAGATGGTAACCTATCATTAACTCAATAAAAAAATAGGGGCAGATACAATAATTTGTTAATGATACACAGTATAAAAAAGTACATTGTGAGTTCAAAAATATAAAAAGAGGTGCAAAAGAGTGTATCTCTTGTATGTAATCTAAGTTAACTTTCTATCAGCTTAAAATAGACTTTTTTTTTTACAGGTTTATACTTTTACTGCATGTTTTTATTTCTTTTTATTTTTTTAATTGCAGTAACATTGATTATAACATTATATAACTTTTGGATGTATTTCCTAATATATTTTGAACTCTGTGTAGATTATATCATGTTCACCACCCTAAAGCTAATTATAGTCCACCCACTCACCTGTGACCCTAATCACTCCTTTTGCTCTCTCCCCCACTTGTCCTATGGTAACCACCAATCCAATCTCTATTGCTATGTGATTGTTTGTCGTTTATATCTTCTACTTACGAATGAGATCATACAGTATTTGACTTTCTCTCTTTGACTAATTTCACTCAGCATAATACCTTCAAGAACCATCCATGCTGTTACTAATGGCCAGATTTCATCATTTCTTATGGCTGAGTAGTATTCCATTGTGTATGAATACCACATCTTCTTTATCTATTCGTCCCTTGATGGGCACCTAGGTTGCTTCCAAGTCTTGGCTATGTGAATAATGCTGCAATGAACATAGAGGTGCGAGTATCCTTATGCATTTGTGTTTTCAAGTTCTTCAGATAAATACCCAGCAGTGGGATAGCTGGATCATATGGTAGATCTATTCTTAATTTTCTGAGGATACTCCATACTGCTTTCCCTGCTGGCTGCACCAGTTTTCACTCGCACCAGCAGTGTACAAGTGTTCTCTTCTCTCCACATCCTCTCCAACATTTGTTGTTTCCTGTCTTGTTAATTACAGCCATTCTGACTGGAGTGAGGTGACACCTCATTGTAGTTTTGATTTGCAGATCTCTGATAGCTAATGATTTTGAGCATCTTTTCATGTGCCTGTTGGCCATCCATATATCTTCTTTGGAGAAATCTCTGCTCAGATCTTTTGCCCATTTTTTAATTGGGTTGTTGGTTTTTTTGTTGTTGAGCTGTATGAGTTCTTTCTATATTTTGGATATTAACCCCTTATCTGATATATAGTTTGCAAATATCTTCTCCCAACTGTTAGGTTGTCTTTTTGTTTTGTTGATGGTTTCCTTTGCTGTGCAGAAGCTTTTCAGTTTGATGTAGTCCCATTTGTTCATTTTTCCTTTTGTTTCCCTTGCCTGGTCAGACATAGTTCTTGAAAATATGCTGCTAAGACTGATGTCAAAGAGCGTACTGCATATGTTTTTTTCTAGATATTTCATGGTTTTGGGTCTTACATTCAAGTCTTTAATCCAAAAAATGGACTGTTTCATCTATAAGATATTTTATGTAACCCTTGTGGTAACACAAAGCAAAAGCCTAGAGCAGATAAAGAATTTGGAAACATAGAGTACAACTATAAAAATTATTGATTTACAAATATAGGCAGAAACAATGGAAATATAAAATGAACAGAAAGCAGTTAATAGGATGGGCGTTAGTAAGTTCTTACATATTGATAATTACTCTAAGTGTTAGTCGATGGAATTCAACAATCAAAAGGCACATAGTAAAAAGTTGGATAAAAAATTTAAAAAGACCCAATTATATGCTGCAAACCAGAGACTCACTTCAGATTTAGGTCACATATGGGCTCAAGGTGAAGGAGTGTAAAAGAAATCCCATGCATGTGGAAACCAAAAGAAAGCAGGAATAGCTATACTTATATCAGACATAATAGATTTCAAGCCAAAAACTATAACAAGAGACAAAGAGGGTGATTCTATCATGATAAAAATATCAATTCATCAAGGAGATATAACAATTATAAATATATATGCACCCCATATTGGGATACCAAAATACATCAAATACTAACGTATCTGAGTGGGGGAATAGACAATAATACTCTAATTTTTGTTGTTGTTACTGCCAGTGAGTTGATTTCCATTCCTATTGACCCTGTGTACAACACATTGTAATCCTGCTCGATCTTTTCATGCCATCTTCTCACCTTCTGATGCTCCACTGTTATTCCCAGGGTTTTCATGGCCAATTTTTTCAGAAGAGCTTCATCAGGCCCTTCTTCCTAACTATGATAGAAGAAGACTTCAATAACCCACCTTCAGCAACGGATAGATCTAATAGACAGAAAAATCAACAAAATTGTGGACTGGAACCATGCATTAGGCCAAACAAAACTAACGGACATTTATAGAACATTTCATCCAAATCACACAAATACACATTTTCTCAAGCACACGGGAACATTGTCCAGAATAGATTGTACGATAGGACACAAAATAAGTCTTAGCAAATTTAAGAAGATTGAAATCATACCAAGTATCCTTTCTGATCACAGTGGTATATAACTAGAAATCAACAAGAGGAAGATAGAAAATTTGCAAGCATGTGCAAACTAAACAACATGCTCCTGAATAACCAATGGGTCAAAGAGAAATCAAAAGGGAAATTAAAAAAAAAAAACCTCAAAGTAAATGAAAATGGAAAAAGAGTATACTGAAATCTATGGGATGCTGCAAAAGCAGTTTAGAGAGGGAATTTTACAGCAATAAATGTATATATTAAGAAAATAGAAAGCTCTCAAATAAACAGCCTAAACTTACACCTCAAGGAAATAGAAAAGGCACAACCAAAGCCCAAAGGTAGCAGATGGAGGTGAAAGATTTGTAAAATGATAGTTATGAGACTTTGATGAAAGAAAATGAAGAGGGGGAAAACAAATGAAAGATATGCTATGTTCATGAATTGGAAGAATTAATATTAAAATGTTCATACTGTCCAAAGCCACCTATAGATTTAATGTAATCCCCATCAAAGTTCCAATGGCAGTTTTCACAGAAATAGGAAAACAATCCTAAAATGTGTATGGAACCACAAATGGCCCCGAATGATCAAAGCAATCCTGAGAAAGAAGGTATTTCGAATGAAACCATGCTACAAAGCTATAGTAATTAAAACAGTGTGGCACTGGCATAAAAAAAGATACATAGACCAATGGAACAGAACAGAGACCCCAAAAATAAACCCTTACATAAATGATCAAGTAATATTGGACAAGGGAACTGAGAACACTCCATGGGAAAAGGATTCAACAAATGTGCTTGGAAAACTGCATAGCTGCAGCAGAAAATGAAATTGGACCCCTATCTTACACCAGTCACAAAAAGTAGTCAAGATGTATTAAAGACTTAAACATAAGACCATATACCATAAAACCGTTACAAGAAAACAAAGGAAAACAGCTCATTGACAGTGATTTCGGCAATGAATTTTTGGATGTGACACCAAAACCAAAGCAACAAAAGCAACAATCAACAAGTGAGACTACATCACACTTTAAAGCTTCTACACAGCTAAAGAAACAATCAATAAAATGAAAGGCAACCTATGGGATAGTGGGAAACATTTGCAAACCATATATCACATAAAAGGTTAATATCCAAAAGAGCTCATACAACTCAGTAACAATCCAATTTAAAAATGGGCAGAGGGTCTAAGTACAAAACAAAATATCAAAAAGATATTGCACTCTCATGTTATTGAAACATTATTCACAATAACCAAGATATAAAAACAAGCTAAGTGTTTGTCAATGGGTGAATGGATAAAGAAGACGTGGAAATGGAATATTATTCAGCCATGAGAAAGAAGGAAATCTTGCCACTTGTGACAACATTAATGGATCTTGAGAGCACTATGCCAAGTGAGATAAGTCAGACAAAGACAAATACTGTATGATATCATTTATATGTGGAACATAAAAAACAAACTTGTAAAAAGAGTAGAATCATGGTTACCAAGTGGTTACCAGATTGTTACCAAGTAGAATGGTGTGTACCAGGGGCTGGGAGTTGAGGGGATTGGGGAGATGTTGCTTAAGACTATAACTTGAAACCTGCAGATAAATAAATCCTGGACTTCTGATATACAGCATAGTGATTATAGTCAAATATACTGAATTATATACATCCAAGATGATAATGGACTAGATCTTAATTGTTCTCACCACAAAAAAGAAATGATAATTATGTGACATAATAAACATATTATCTACACTATGGTGGTAAATACATTATAATTTGTAAATGTATCAAATCAACATATTATGCGCCCTAAATTTACACAATGTTATACGAGAATTACGTCTGAATAAACATAAAGAAAGAAAGAAATTGAAAAGAATATTAACTATGGGGAGTTTCCCTTCAGATATTGTTTTGTTAAGTGACTGTAAAGAAATCTGTTACTTATTCAGGGATAGATGATTATTTAAATCTCAGAAACTAAGATAAATATATATAGGAATTTGTCATATGAAAGTGGAAACAAGGTAGCTTATTTAAAAGATGATTTTAGGACAATTGGTTTCTATTTTTAAAAAGAGAGATTCTGGGAAAATGGCAGCGTGGGAGGGCTCTGAACTCATCTCTTCCCAAAGACACAACAAATATACAACTATCTCTGAGAGAGATCTTGAAACTGGATAAAAAGGACTCTCACAACAAGATACAGCACTGGCAGGAGTTGAAGAGGCAAAAATGCACCTCTGCTGAGGAATAAAACACATCCTAGCCACAGTACTTCATCGAGTGAGAGCAATCTTAAAGGTAGGAAGCTTTTCTCAGAGAAGTGGGGGGATCTGAACAGGACATCTATGTCACAATGGTCATCCCAACGTTTGAATTCAGCACAACCAAGAGGAGTTCCCACAATATCCGGCTTTGCTAGCTTTTAAAACCAATGGGGAATACCCTCAGAAGAACTATCAACTTCAGAGAAAACAAAAACCCTCCCACACAAATTAATTAAACAGGCCTAAGGTTAGACAGTAGTAGAGCCAGGATTTCAATCCAAGTAGCCTAACCACAGATCCCGTGCTTTTTAACCGCTGCGGTATACAATTTCTAGGTACATAACACATATGTGAAGAGTGAAAATTCAATATACCCTTTCATTAGAAGTCCAAGGTATATTTATTTTCCTGCACAAACCTCTTATCTAGGCATGAACGCAATCTATTTTTTTACCCATTTGTGAAACTAAGGAAAATATAATAGGGCAAATCTGAGAGCTCATTCAGAGAGGAGAATCATGTAGGGTCCAGTTTTTCTAGGATTTACCCTAAGGGTAGAATATCTGATAGCCTTCCGTCTTGAAAACCACCTTTACCTTTATTTTTGGGCATCTCTGCCTTTTCTGTATTTATGCCTCTCTCTACTACCTGCCATCAGCAGTTCCCACCGTCTCTCCTGCTGAAGTGATAAGAAATGGCTCCTCTCTCCCCACAATGCTGCCTCATCTGGAAGGAGGCAAAGAAAAGGTGATCAGCATGTAAAAATCTAAATTAGTCTTTGAGCATGTAGACTCTCCATCAAGTATCATGTTGGATTCTGGGCCAGAGCATATTGATAGAAGGCAAACAATGGCCAGGAAAAATATGAGAGAGCTTGACGTGCCCATGTGACTGAATTTAGAGCAATGTAATAGAACCCCCATCCCGCTCACATGGTCTCATTTAGTCATCGTAAATGGTGCCTCACAGGACCCCAAAATTTTAAAGGACTTTAAAAATCACCAAATTTAATATTATATATAATTTACAATAAAACAAATAAAATTGTTGCTCATCCCCCCCAAAAACTTCAGCCTGAAACACCTTGTCTACAAATGAACACATATGGCTCAAAGACAGGAACTGACTTGACCAACATCTGTGGCTCCCAGCCATAACACCTACCTTTAGATCACAAAATCTGGTGTGATTTTGTTCTTCCTTAGAACAGGGAATTGGATCAGACAGATCTCAAAAGCACCCAAGTGCCTCCAATCAGCGTGAACTTAGCCACCCTGCTGGAATAAATTATTACTCAAGGAGATAATCTAGTTTAGGAAATCTGGGATGGGATGGAGCATTGCATTCCTCTCTGGGAATCTTGGTACTTGGACAGGCAAGGCTCCTTGCCTAATATTACTCTCCCATCTGATTTTTCATTAAAGGGCCCCAATGAGCAAAGTCCACATCACATTCAGGAAAGAGTGGTGTTGAAAAGAGTTAGAGACCTATTACTCTGACCTACTCTGTTTATAGATGAGGTGACAGAGGCTGAGAAGTTAATTAGATTCCCAGGCCACACAGTAGATACATCCCAGGGTACTAACCTAGAAACCAGTGCTCTTTCAACAGCACTAAGTTGCCTTCTGATGGCACTGGGTGGTGGTTGCTACTGCAATTCAAAGAGCAGACCCCAAGAACAAATCACCAATATTCCTGGGGGCTTTTAGAAAACAAAGTAGCTGGTGGCTAAGATGAACCACAAAAACAGGAAAATTCTTGAGATGTTTATTGAGTTGATATTTGGATTTATAATATCTAAGAAATATACAAAAGCCAGAGAAAGCAGCAAACCTAGCTATTTTAAGATCCTGAATATAATGTAGGTAACCACTACACCCACTGAAAGCCCAAGGCTTATGATTAAATGCTCACAAACTTGAACCAATTAAAATAAATTAAGCTATACACTACATTCAAGGGAATAACTTCCCCATGCAATTTCTTTTCCCTTTGGTGAAACTTCACCAATTAAACTATTACTTGGGGAAAGTTTCAAAATCTGTTTCAATTAGTTTAGTGAGATTTCTATAAAGTTTTTGCATCCATTAATGAGGTAGCAAGAAAAGAAAGTTGAAGGAAAGACATAAAGGGAACTTTTTCCAGAGTGGACTACTGAGAATGAAAAGGAGAGTGAATAGAGATTAAAATGAGGACTGGACAGGGAGACAAGACTCTGGGCACTAGCTGTGGTTCAGTAATTGATTAACCATCTGGCTTAAGCCATGTCATTTCACCTCTATACTCCTCACCCTCCCCTGTTTCCCACTTCTATATAAATGACAGAGTTGGGCTAGACTATCTTCATTGTACCATGCATCTAACACTCATGGATTCATGTATAATTCACTTAGTCTCCCTGTGCCTCGGTCTCTCCATCAAGGCCTGGCTAATAGTACATGCTCATTAAGTCTTGTCAAATAAAATATTAAGTGATCCAAAAAGCCCTAAAATGGGTGAATGATTAAGTAAATTATGCCACAATTAGACTGCGATATATTACCATACCACCAAAAATCCTGTTTATGAAAAGTGCCTAATTACATAGGAAATGTTGTATGTAATCCACTACGTGAAACAATGTGCCAATCCTTACATGCACTCTACCCTTCCTCTTTAGGAACACAACAGAACCCTGATTTTTTTTTTTCAGAACATAATTCCACTCAGAATTAAAAAATTGAGTTTCCATCTCCCTTGCAGTTAAGGGAAACCATGTGACTAATTTCTATTGAGTAAAATGAAAGTTACAGTGCTTTGTGGCACTATTAAAAATGCTCCTAAAAGGGAAAATGATCAGTACCCTCTCCCCTTTCTCCTCTTCTGCCTCTTGGAACTTAATCACTACACAACCCGGCTGGCCCTGCAGCTGTTCTTCTTAACAAGGCCTGCTCTGAGGAGAAACTAGTTAACTAGAACCTAACCTACTGGGGTATCATCGGAGCCTAACTGACCTGGGGGAAGAAAAGACTCAACTGCTATTAGCTGTAGCCATGCTGTCCTACCTAAGGGTGGAAAAAACAAAACTGAGAAACTCTTCTAAAGTTCATTCAAGAGATTTATGCTCTCTAAATACACCTATTACAGTATATGGCATATGGGAAGAATTCAATGAGTCATTATTTATTATACACTTAAATATAAGCTCCATGAGTACAATAATTTTTGTGTTCTTCTTTTCTGTTGTACCTCCAGTTCCTACTCAGGAAAAGCATCATGGCATGGCCTGAGACCTGGACACTGGCTTTGCCCATCACTCCTTCCCCCAATTTCCCAGCCATATTGAGAGTTTGGTCTTTTGACCTGTCTTAGGAAGGAGAGAGGGCAGAATGGAAGATGGGTTGGAGATGGCAGAAGGTCTAAGACCTGTTCTTCATGGACACCTTCGCTGGCCCCACCTAGAGACTGCAGGGAGTTGGGGGCCAGTGCTTGACAGCTGAGATTTGGGCTAATGTCGCATGTACAACTTCACATTGCACCAGGCTCCACCTCAACCCATATTCACACCTTTGTGGCCTTTGTTTTGTTCCCCCAGCCCACTGCTGGGGAAGGGCTCAGCCATAGACCTGTATTGAATAAACAAACACAGATGGAAATAAAAAGAACAGACTTAACCTTATTCTGAGTGATCAATACATATTTGAGAAGTGAATAATCAATCTGGTAATTAGAAGGACTTCCAGAGAAAGGGCAGGGACAAAGTAGGAAATAAGATGATAAAAGGGAACAGAAGACTTTATAAAGAAACAGAGGCACAAGCAACCACTGCACAACAGACTTTGATGCAGGACTTTCCAAAGTCCCTTCTGTCCTCTAACAACCTGCTGAAGCTGCTATTGTTACTATCTCTATTTGTAAATGTGGAAAACTGAGACTCAAATAGATTAAATGACCAATAAATGGTTAATTAAGCAGGATGACAAATCTGGCTCTTCTAATTTCATCTTGCACAAAGTGTCTCCCTTTAGCAGCAAAATAGAGCAAAGAAAAGGGGTTTAATGGGGGCAGAAGTCCCTGCTTAGTTGGAAAGGAATCATCACTGCTGGACAAACACTGAGAAATTGTTCTCTCTGGCTTTGCTCCCCATCATCCTAGGCCACCATCAATCCTCCGTCCTTCAAAATCTCCTCATCTGTACTGCTTGATCTATTCACTCAAACTTAATCAAGGAATCTTGAGATGGGAATAGCCCTGAAAGCAGATTTAGGGAACCTGGATTCTAGCTCTCACCATGATCTGAACTTATTGTGTAACTTTGAGTAAATCCTTTAACCTCCCCATATTTATTCATTCTTCTGTCTGCTGAGAGCATGAAATGAAGCAAGATAAGTAAAATGACTTGAATATCATAACAGAGAAGAGAATGAATTTCACCAAGCACAGTGTATGCCACCATAAAGGAATTATCCAGTGATATTCTCCATGGTATTGATGACATACCTGAACTTCCAAGAGGCTCCTGCATTCACAGACTCTCACAGGTTTCCTGAATGAGCTCTTAAATATCACAGTAAGAGCCTCCTGGACTGTGACCACCTTGAGGGTAGAGATTACATCTTACTTTTGTTTGTATTCCCAATGCCTCACACTTTGCAGACAATCAATAAATATTTAATGAATGAAGCATTAAAGGAACATGTGGGATTATTATTATGAAAATAGCTATGAGGACAGTTGTCATTACAAGCTTCAAACTGGAGCTCCAAAGCCTATGTTAGATGTTATGAGAGTCTCCCAAGTTCCAGGATAGATGAGGTTCCCTGTAGTGTCACTTCTTCCCCAAGGCCCCCTTGACCCCAAACAGTTTCCTCATGGCATTTTTCACCTCACTGTTCCTCAGAGTGTAGATCAGAGGGTTCAGCAAAGGTGGCATGACAATGTTAAAGAGGATGACAAGTTTGTCAGCAACAGGGTGGTAGAGGGATGAAAGTACATGAACATGAGGGGCACAAGGACCAAAAGGACAGAGACAATGTGTGAGCAGCATGTGGACAGAGCCTTGCGCCAACCCTCAGATGACTGGCTTCTCAGCTTCAGTAAGATGACCATGTAGGAGATGACAAGGATGATGAAGGACACTAAAGATCATGCCGCTGTTGGCCACCACAATGAGCCCCACCACATAAATGTCAGCACAGGCCAGCTTCAGAAGGGGATGAACATCGCAGAAGAAGTTGTCAATCTCTTTGGGCCCACAAAAGGGCAGCTGGACAGTAAGGAGAGTCTGCAGGATGGAATGCAGAAAGCCAGCCACCCAGGAGGCCCCCGCCAGCAGGCCACACTTCTGCTGATTCACTATGGTTGTGTAGTGCAGGGTAGTACAGATGGCCACGTACTGGTCATAGGTCATGGCTGTGAGGAGGAAAATTTCAGTGCAACTGAAGAAGTGGGCAGAAAATAGCTGGGTCATGTAGCCATTGAAGGAGATTGTCTTGTGCTCCACGAAAGTGTCAGCAATCATCTTGGGTGTGGTAGCGGAAGTATAGCACAAATCAACAAAAGACAGGTGACTGAGGAAGAAATACCAGGAGCTTTCAGTTTCTTACTAGCATTGATGGTGATGATTACCAGAAGGTTCCCCAGGACAGTGAGGACGTGGAACAGGGAGAAGACCACAAAGCACACATGCTGCATCTCCCCGCTCTGGAAAAGGCCGAATAACACAAAATCAGTCACGTTGTTCTTGGTGCCCATGGATTCTCTGCCCCAAGCACCAACAAAGATGTTAATTCTACAAAGACACAAATTACGTGATTTAAGAAAGTTTCCCAAAACTAGGGAGTCAGAAAACTCTATTCAAGTCTAGTAATGATTCTAACACTCAGTTTTAATTGGAGGAGAGAGGTTCCCAACATCTATAAGCAATTCTCAGAAACAAGTTGAATTTCCTACAGTTCAACTGAATTCTGACACTGTCTATGTGGAGATAGCATCAGATACCACAGGTTAAGTGTTCAGTCCTCCAAGATTGCATTCCCACTTCTCACATCAGTTGCAAGCCCAGGTTTTATCAGCTGTGCTTCTGACCTAATGGCTAATGTTTGGAGGTTCCAACAACTCCCTCCTTGGGTTCATTGATTTTCTAGAACAATTCCCAGAACTCAGATAAAGATTTTACTTACTAGATTCTAGTTTATTAAAAAAGGATATAACTCAAGAACAGCCAGATGGAAGAGATGCATGGGGCAAGGTATGTGGTAAAGGCACACAGCTTCCATGCTCTCTGAGTGCATCTCTTTCCCGAAATCTTCACCAGTTCACCAACCCAGATGCTGTTCGAATCCCATCCTTTTGGGTTTTTGTGGAGGCTTCATTGCATAGACATATTGATTAAATCATGGCTGTTGACCACTGATGCAAGCTCCAACCCCTTTCCCTCAACTGGGTTTGAAGGGTTGGACTGAAAGTACTAACCTTGAAATCACGGGATCTGTTCCCCTGGTAACTAGGTCCTTACCCCTTCAGTAACTTAGGGGCATTTGAAAGTCAACTGCACTACTTTATGTTTTCTTCAAATTGTTTCAATGATGTCTTCTACTTTTCAGCATATAGGTTTTTCACCTCCTTGGTTAAATTTATTCCTAATTATTTTATTCTCAAAAATGTAAAAATAGAAATACCATATGACCCAACTATTCCACTTCTTGGCATTTATCCAAAGAATACGAAAACACTAATGCAAAAAGATGTATGTACCCCAAGGTTTATTGCAGCATCATTTACAAAAACCAAGACTTGGAAGTGACCCAAGTGCGCATCAGTGGATGAATGGATAAAGAAGATGTGGTATATATATATATACACAGACAGCACACACAGTGGAATACAAATCTTCCATAAAAAAGACAAAATCATGCCACTTGTGGCAACATGTATGAACCTAGTGGATATTATGCTAAGAAAAATGTTAGACAGAGAAAGACAAATACTATGTGATTTCACTCATATGTGGGAGATAAACAAAGAAACACATAAATAAGGAGAATGGATTAATGGTTACCCAAAAGAAAGGTGATGAGGGAAGGGCAAAAGGGATAGAGGGGTACATATGTATGGTGTTGAAGGAAAACTAGACATTTGGAGGAGAACACAATGCAGTCTGTAAAGAAGTCAAAATATAATGATGTACACCTGAAATTTAAACAATGTTATAAATCAATGCGACCTAAATAAAATATTAAAATAATTTTTAAACAACCAAAAGGTCGCCTCATTAATATAACAAAAGACATCTTGATCTCTCCCTCCGTCAGGAAATTCCAAGGGTTTTAGAAGCTCTGTGCTGTACATGGGACAAAGACCAAATATATATTTCTTACTATAATTCACAATAACATAAGTTCCCAGTTGTGTTATATACTAATTATGCACTTTGACAAATCAATTAACTTCTCATGACCTCAGTTTTGAAGTTTCAAAAGATAAATATATTTGTCAATTCCTCTATGTTCCGTTGCTCCTGGTACACACCATCATCATGATGTTTATGACATTGTTTTGTAACTGTTTATTTATATGTCTAGTCTCTCCACTAGGCCATGAGTTCCCTGATAGCAAGACTTCTGTCCACTTGTGTCTACATAATTTTAAATATCTAGCACATAGTATGCATTCAGTAAATGTTTGTGGAACAAAGGAATGAATAAATAGCTGCCCAGTCTATTGCAACGTGTCCGAAAATAAATTCCTGATTTTTCCTCTAAAACGTATTCTTCTGACAGGCATCTATCCCAGTTAAGGGTAAATACAACTTCCTGAATGCTAAACCTAAAAATCTTGGAGTCATCCTTGATTCCTCTTGCCATTTTGACTGTAGGGGAGGAATTTTAAAATGGAGTCAGATCTGCCTTTCCAAAAGAAACTGTCTTGCTGTCTTGAACCTTGAACTAGGCCAAAACTTTGGACTGGATAAAAAGAGTAATGATTTTATAAAACAAATTTTGAGAAGTCAGGTGGAGAACGGACATCATGATCACAAAGAAAGGATTGTGGACTTTCCGAAGAATGAATCAATGGTCAATCAATGTTTAGCCAAGACTAGCTTCTGCCTCCAATTCCAATGAAAATTCTTGGTAATATAACCTCCCCTCTTTGCCTTTAAAAGGCCCTGACTTTTACTCCCTAGTGGGACATTATTTGTGTTTCTACCTGAATCTATGCTCCCAAATGGCAATTCTTTGGTCCTGGATAAATGCTTTGAATCTTAAACTGGTTTTTGTTTTTGTAGGTTGATGCTCTTTTCTCATATCTCAAATCTAATCAGTTAAGAAATCCTTTTGTCTTTACCTTCACAACGTAAGGAAGATCTACTCTCACCAACTCCACAGCTTCCACCTTGTTCTGAGCCACAATCATCTCTCCTTTGCTTCCTAACTGGTGCCCCTAATTCTCCTCCTACCACATACCTTACCTCCAGTCTAATCCCATCTCAACAGCCAGAATGCTCCTACCACAGCCAGAATGCTCCCACAACAGCCAGCGTGCTCCCTAGAAGCCCTGCAGTGGGTATCCATTCCGTTCAAATTAAAACCCACACTTTTGCCGTGATGCACAAGGCCCTACATGATCTGGTCCCCATTGACTCTCTAACCTCCTCTTCTCCAATTCTCCCACTCTTTCCTCCTTTCCAAGCACACTAGCATCCTAAATATCTATCAAATATATCACACATGCTGCCACCTTGAGATCTGGGCAACTGGTTGTTCTTTATACCCAGAATATTCTTCTCCTTTATATATATTGGGTAACTGCCTCACTTCCCTGAAGACTTTGTGCAAATAACACTTTCTCGAGGAGGCTATTTGATCCCCTTTTAAAATTGCAACCTCTCAGCACTCCCAGTCTCTGTACTCTTTGCTGCTTTTTCTTCTTTCCACAGCACATATTGCTTTCAAAAATATTACATAATTTATTTATTACATTTGTATTTTATAGTCTGCTCCCTGACTAGAATATGAACTCCGTAAGGCAGGGTTCATTGTTTTATTCTCTAATGTATCAAGTGCCTAGAACATTGCCTGGTACATTGTAGGTACTCAACATTTCTTGATTAAATGAATGGATGATAGTTAAAGAGATCAAAAATAATGACAAAAACTTATACATATATAAGACTTTACCGTTGCTCATAATCTGATTTCACTGAGATAATATTTACTGACAGTAACATGTGCCAGACACAGGCTAAGATCCTTGTTTATATTATCTCAAATCAATACAACCATCTTTGGAAATGTATTTTACTTATTCTTTCGTTTTACATAGGCAGAGTTTTTCCTCAAGATCTTCCTTGGTCATAACTTATATGCATAACTCCTTTTTATGCCACAGCTAAACATAGTATGCAGGAAGCATTTTATCTACAAATCATGAGGTCCCATGCACATGTCTACCCTGGAACATGTATAGTGTCAGAACACAGACTAGAGACAGACCTGAAAAAATAATGAAAACATGCTGAGCAAATTAATAAATGAAGTAATAAATTATTGTCTCAGATTCTAAGTAGTCTGAGAATAAATTATTGTAAGATTAAAAATTGTATTAAATTCAACAGAGATTGTTGAACCCCTTAAGTGTCAACAAAGATTGTCACTGATTCTTAAGTACCTAGGACCATATGAAATGTCTTTTCCAATTGGGTTGTTTTAGGGATAAAATAAGACTTATTTTTAAAGGGGAGAAAGTTAGGTTGACATTAAGAAGTTAGGCTTTACAACTTCTTTTCTGGTACATCAATCAATAAACTTTGAAAACTATAGTCAGCTCTCCTGCGAGTACATCAGCAACAACTACAGGATGGTTCATAGTTATTAATGATTCATTGAAAGGGCAGGTTGGTAGAGAGTAGGGACAAAGGAAGTGAAATCCTACTGGATTGTGTTTGAGCATTGCTTTTATCACAATCTTTTTATTATTGTTGTTGCAAAAAATCAAGGCAAATGACATTGGATAATGGCAGAACAGTAAAGAGGATTCTCGATCGTACATTATAAGGAGTGCAATAATCTCCAGTCTCTGCATCTCTAGGACACTTAGGATGCTAGTAATGGGTGCACAGAAGACTAAGAGGAAGAATAGAAATGCCTGCAGCATGGACTCACTGAGGTTGGCGCAAAGGGTTTACACTAGAAGAGTCAAATTAAGGTGAAGTTGAAAATTAAGAAAGCAGTAAGCAATGACAACATCTGAGGCAGGAACAAAGAAATAATTGTCATCACTTGGGACATTCTGCCCAGGCTTATGAAGTATCTCCATTTCCCCAAAATTTCCTAGCAGGGAAGTTATGTATTTTACAGCAAAACTCTTCTACTCTCTTCTAAAATTCTGACAGTGGTTTGATCAGATGGTTACATTTACCCACAGGATAGAGAGGAGAAAGAGCTTTGGTAACAGCCAGGTGGTTTCCACCACTGAAGAATGCTATAAGAAAAAATAATACATTCATTGCATACACCCCAAGAAAGATTTTGGTAGCAGATAACTAACCTAAGCATTTTTTCAATAAAAATAAATTCTATCATATTTTGGTTTTGTTTAGAATTATAGTAAGTGTAAAATATGCGCATTGTTCCTATGTAGTTGTAACACTCCAAAAATAACCAATAAGGAATTTCTGATGTAAGATCAAAGGCCAGCATGAGATTGCACAGTTGGTCTCTGGGCTGTCATGTGAAAACTGCAGTAGGAGGCAGCACCACAGTCAGCAAGGCTCCAGGTGCTGGACTCAGATTCTGGGGCTCTCTGCTCTCTAGCTGAATGATGTTGGGGAACTTACTTGACCTCTCAGAAATTGTTTCCTCATATTAAGATGGAGCTCCTAATTCAATCACCTAGGGTGGCCATTGTGAGATACTGTAAAAACACATAGCACAGTCCCTGGCACTTAACAGGTGCTCAGTAAATGTCAAGCATAATTAGACCTCAATGGTTCTGTGTCAAACTCAGCTGAGAGATTGGTTTATAAGGGCAATGCCATAGGATTCATTTCCAAAGTTTTTATTTATATTCATTTAAAAAGATTTTTTATTAAATTTCAAGTAAAATAACAATAAATCTTGGAGTACCTAAAGGGAAATATGGTCAGCCACCTGCTCATAAAGCCAATTTCTCTAAGGATAAAGAATGAACAAAAAGCTCAGGTGGTCCAAGTCGATATTTATTCTCTCTTCCCTTCCATTCATGAGATGCTATTCCAACCCA
Source organism: Equus quagga (assembly GCF_021613505.1). Classification (NCBI taxonomy): domain Eukaryota; kingdom Metazoa; phylum Chordata; class Mammalia; order Perissodactyla; family Equidae; genus Equus; species Equus quagga. Next base: position 340,610 of record NW_025795545.1, read on the forward strand.
GACTCTCCAGAGAAAATCACTACTATCATTATCATTTGTGTTTTACTTTTATGGTTTGTGTTATAAAATACTACATGCCTTATGTTATTTAATCCTCAAAACATTCTTATTATGTATTTACCATTCTTATTCCAATTTCACAGATAAGGAAAATGAGGCTCAGAAAGATTAAGTACATTGCTCGGGTTCATACATACTCACAAGAAATAATTTTGAAAGTAGAAAAATACAAGGAGAAATTAGGAACCATTCGTATTATGGCGTATTTCTTTCAGTGGTTTCCTTTAATTATGCAAACCCTTCTTACAAATCTGAATGAAATGTATATACAGTTTCATATTCAGCTTTTTTCTCTTCACACTTGATTTAAGCATTTCCCCATGGTGATAATTTTTTTTTGAGGAAGATTAGCCCTAACTGCCGCCAATACTCCTCTTTTTGCTGAGGAAGGCTGGCCCTGAGCTAACACCCATGCCCAGGTTCCTCTACTTTTTTTATATGTGGGGTGCCTACCACAGCATGGCCTGTCAAGTGGTGCCATGTCCACACTTGGGATCTGAACTGGCGACCCCCAAGCCCCCAAAGTGGAACGTTTGCACTTAACCGCTGCACCACTGGGCTGACCCCTCCATGATGATAATTTTCAAAAGAGGTCTTTAATGGTCCATTTTTTAAAAGTACCATAGTCTATTTCACCATTTCTCTGTTTATGAACTTTACGTTATTCCTATTTTATACTATAGTCCATGACCTTCATTTGTAAATCTCTGGATAATTTTCCTTAAGATCAGTTCATTAAAGTGAGAAGACTGAGGTGACAACCATGAACATTTTTAAGGTTCAGACATAATCTCATTCAGAATGAAGACAATGTCATTTCCTCTTCCAAGAATTAGAGAAGACACTAATAAAACAAGAACCATCATTAACTCCCACCTCAGACCACTCTTCTCCTGCCTAGATATCTCAACACCTTCAACCTCTCCTCCCAGGACTCATTTCAGTCCCACTTTCCTCCTCTATTGTACTCTCTGAATTCATCACACCATCCTTAAGACAGAAACATACCTTCAACCTTGCAGTTTGTGAGGACTTGAACAAGACTGAATAGAGGTGAAAAGGATTTTCCCACCTGCAGCTCATGCTGCTCTCACCATGTGGAGCTGCTGTGAGTCAGACACAGTTCATGAGCTTATGCATTATCCTACTTCACACTCATCAAAACCCTTTAAGATAACTATCAATATCCTCATTTTAGAGATGAAGAGAAGGAATCTCTGAAAGTTTAGTGTTTAAGTGACTTACTTGAGGTCTCTGATAGCAAGTGCCATAACAGGAATTATACCCAAATCTGGGAGACATTTGCAGATCTTATTGTCAGAGTTCTTCCTATTACAATAGTCCCTTCTCCCTTATTGAAAAATTATCTTCCTACCCCCTTCACTTGCAATGCTTGTTTGCTCTACCCTCCTACCATCTCTAGTCTCACACTACTGAAAAACTTCAAGTTGGTTGACATTGGACTTGACTTTGCCTAAAGGAGGCAGCACAACACCATGAAAAGGACCCTGGTCTGGAAATCAAAAGACGTTGGTTTCAGGGCCATCTTTCTCACTGGTAACTGAGTGCCCTCAACCATCCCCCTCCCTCTGCTTAGTGCTCTGTTTTCCCATCTGTACAAAATGATGGTTGGAATAAGTGCTGTGATTCTAAGCTGGAAAAGTAGAAATACACCAAAAAATTAATTTCTCTGATAATACTAATCAATATTTGATGAATTTAAAAATAACCAGAAAGCATGTAAGTAGTTTTGTATCATTACTAATTCCTTTCACCCCTTTGTCTGAGGATTGGTAGGGGGTTGAGGTTCACATTACATGTTTGCCATGCCTTACACTGAATCTGTTCTCTCACTAGTTTTCAGATACATTCTCTGTCTTGAAAGAGGAAGAACACTAGTAATGCGATTTAGAAACATTTCTACATTAAAAGATTAAAATGTAGATAAGTCTTTTAAGAGTCTTTCAAGCTTCAAATATCAGAGGATTTATTTACATGAAAGGACAACTTGTCAGGTGGGCCTGGGCTTTGGACAGAGGGTGCCAAGACTGTACCTCAGTGAAATACACTCTGGAGTTGCTCAAATTTCCAAAAAGTTAATGCGGTGTCAGGGACCACACACCAGGACAGCCCTTGGGAAAGGCTAGGGAACTTAGCCTGCAATGTAAACTGATCCCTCCACTCTCCTGTGCCTTCAGCAGCCCCAGCCACAGGCTGTGCATTCATATGGAAGCCTCTACATAATCACATATGTGGGAAAGCACTCTCCGAGCTTGAATATCTCCACAAGTAGAGGGAATAGTAACCAGAGCTGTATATTTGCTTGTATTTGCTGAGGAATGCAGTATACCAGGCCCTGTGCAGAGCACTTTAAATGCTTCATCTAACTTAATCCACTCAACATCACTTTAAGGAAGCTACTATGATTGTTCTTATTTTTCAAATAAGGAAAATGAGAATTAAAGCAAATGAGTGTTTTGGCCAAATTGTCACACCACTAAGAGTTAGAGCCAGAGATGCAACCCAACGTACCTGGCTCTCCTCTTAGTCATGATACAACACTCCTGGCTAGGGAAGTGGGAGCATCTGACCACTCAAAGAGGGTATGTCCTCAGCAGATAAAGGACGAGCAAGAAAATAGCTGAAAGAGATTTCTAGTGATACCATGGGAATTTGAAAAAAAAATCAACTCACTCTTGATGCATCTGAAGACAGGAACCTGAGAAATAACCAGATAACTGTGCAACAGGACTTTCACCTGGACTTTGAGGACAAAACAGAGGGAGAGGAAAGCAAGTGAGGACTTTTGTTTTCTATAAAGGTCCTTGGTATGTTCAGGTTTATTCTATTCAGAGAGTCCCCAAAAGACCAACACTACATGAGAACTGACCTTAGTGAGTTCCACCCTCTTTAGCTGAGCAGTGAAAGCCAAGGAGTCTGGTCAGAGAAGTGAAGTAAACTTTTAAGCACCGGTGGTTCTGGGAAGCTCATGTGGAATAAATCCAGCGAGAGTCATTGCTGGATTTGAACACTTCTGCTTTGGAAGCCATACCACATTCATGGTTGGCAAAACTACCATGAGACTTACTAATGAGCCACAGGGGCATGGCATCTCAATTAGAGAAGTGGGCCATGGATATAGCCATACTCCTTTGTCACATTGACTTAGCGGTTCAGGCAAACTTTAGTGACCAATTAAGCCACTGTTTTTATCCTTGCTTTGGATTTCTATGCTGAATCATCCCAAACACTTTCATTCAACAAGTTATTAAGCAGCTACTATATAGAGGACATGTTTATTTGACATCTTTTTGGGAAAATAAACTGGTGTTATATATGAATTGATCTGTTTTTTATTGTTGTTTTTTTTTAAATAGCAGGGACAATATTGAAGTATTTCCACTGTGTGAGGAGGATAAGACATACAAGGGGTAGTATAACATGTTGCTTAAAAGCATGGAATAAGGAGTCATGCTGCCTTCTTTAAAGGCAGGTTTTGCCACCTGGTTAATTCATAACCTTTAACAAGTGGCTTAATGTCTCTGGGATGCCATTTTGTAATCTGCAATCTTTTCTTTCTCCCACTTAAAGAAATCAATATACAATTCCACAATAATAATTGGGGATATTAACACTACCGTCCCCCTTGCAAGGGGGAGAATGATTGGATTTAAAGAAATCAGTAAACACTTAGATCTACCAACATATGAAAGACCTTAACCTGCTATTCATAGAGCACTGCACCTTAAAACTGAAGAATATTTGTTCTTTCAGGCACACACGCTACATTCACCAAAATAGACTTTTATATCAGGTCATGAAAAAAGTTTTAACAAATGTAAAAGGAATGGCATCATTCACAATAGAATTAAATTATAAGTCAATAACAATAAAATATAAAGGAAATATCACAGTTATTTGGAAAATAAACAAAACACTTGTAAACAATCCATTGATCAGGAAGAAAACTATTTTAAACATTAGAATATGTGTTAACTGAATAATAATAAAAATACATGTGATATTTTATGGGATGCAACGGAAGCACTACTCAAAGAAACTTTACAGTTTAAAATTATTACATTACAAATGAAGACAGGTCTAAAATCTGTGAACTAAGTTTACACCTAAGAGTTTAAAAAAACAAGAGCAAATTTAAATACAATCGAAGTAGAAAGAAGGAAATAAGAGGGATCAGATAAATGAATCACATGAAAAACAAAAACAGAGAAAAAGTTTTTGACAAAATCCAGAGAATTGTTCTTCGAAGATATCAAGACAACTAATAAATCTCTAAACAGGCTGCTGGTTAAAAAGAAAAGTATAAATTTAACTTTGGGAAAGAAAAAGAATAGCTACTTTATTTTCTGCTACTACCAATCTGCCGATACAGGATAAAAAGAGAATACTGTGGACAACCTTGAGTTTTAATATTAATGTCATTTGGTGAAATAAAGTTAACAAATTTGGCAATTTAGGCGAAAAGTTTAAATGCCTAGAAAAATGCAACTTATGTAATTGACCCAAAATGAAACAGAAAATATGAAGAGACCTATTTTAGTTAAATAAACTGAATTTATAGTTCACAAACATTACACACACCAAATAACTCCAAGCCAGGATGATTTCACTGATTTCATAAAACGCTCAAGAAATAACAACAAATTTACACAAATGTTTTCAAAAATAGAAAACTTTCCAAGTTATTTATAAGACCAGCACAACTCTGCCACCAAAACTTGACATGAAACATTTTTTCAAATTATTTTATTGAGGTTATAGTGGTTTGTAACATTGTGTAAATTTCCCTTGTACATTATTATATTTCAGTTTCTGTATAGATTGCATCATGTTCATCACCAATAGTCTAGCTTTTATCCATTACCATACATACATGTCGCTTTTTCCCTTTTGCCCTCCCCCCGACCCCTCCCTCTCTGGTAACCACCAATCTGTTCTCCTTATCTATGTTTTTTTTTTTCATCTTTGACATATGTGTGAAAGCATTTGTTACTGGTCTTGTCTCACTTATTTTGCTTATCATAAATCCTCTGAGTCCATTTATGTTGTCATGAATAGCACAATTTTTACTTTTTTTTATCAGTGGGTACTATTCCATAATATATATATCACATTTTCTTTATCCATTCACCCATTGATGGACATTTGCATTGCTTCTGCATTTGGCTATTGTGAGTAATTCTGCGATAAACATAGGGGTACATATATCTGTTTGAATTATATATTTTATGTTCTTTGGATAAATACATGTGGAATAGCTGGATTGGATGGTATTTCTATTGTTAAGTTTTTTGATCAATCTCAATATTGTTTTTCATAATAGCATCACCAGTTTTTTATTCTTCACTTTGTTAATGTGGTGTACCACATTGATTGATTTTCAGATGTTAAACCATCTCTTAATCCCTGGAATAAATCCCACTTGATCAATCTGTATAATCCTTTTAAATGTTGCTGTATTCACTTTGCTTATATTTTCTTGAGGATTTTTCAGCTATGAACAGCCATTTTGACCTATAATTTTCCTTTTTTGTGTTGTCCTTGTCTGGTTTTGGTATCACGGTAATGTTGGCCTCATAAAATAAGTTAGGAATCATCCCATCAGTTCAAGATTTTGGAAGAGTTTGAGAAGGATTGATATTAAATCTTCTTTGAAAGTTTGGTGGAATTCACCAGAGAAACCCTCTGGTCCTGGACTTTTATTTTTGGGAGATTTTAGATTACGGTTTCAATCTATTTACTCATGATCGGTCTATTCAGTTCTCTATTTCTTCTTGGTTCAGTTTTGGAAAGTTGTATGATTCTAAGAATTTATGTATTTCTACTAGATTTTCCAATTTGTTGGCATATAGCTTTTCATAGTAATCACTATTATAATCCTTTTTATTTCTGTGGTGTCTGTTGCAATTTCTCCTCTTTCATTTCTCATTTTATTTTTCAAGCCTTCTCTCTTTTTTCTTAGCAAGTCTGGCTAAGCCTTTGCCAATTTTGTTTATTTTTTCAAATAACCATTTCTTAGTTTCAATGATCCTTTCCATTGTTATTTTACTCTCTATTTAATTTATTTCTGCTCTGATTATTATTTCCTTTTTTCTACTGATTTTGGACTTAGTTTATTCTTCTTTTCCCACTTCTCTTAGGAATAGTGTTAGATTGCTCATTTGAGATTTTTCTTGTTTTTTGTGGTTGACCTGTATTGCTATAAACTTCCTTCCAAAGACTTCTTGTGTTGCATCCCATAAGTTTTGCTATGTTGTGTTTTCATTTTCATTTGTATCCAGATATTTTCTGATGTCTCCTTTGATTTCTTGATTGATCCAATAGTTTTTCAGTAGCATATTGTTTAGCCTCCACAAATTTATGACTTTTCCAGCTATTTTCTGGTAGTTGATTTCTAGTTTCATAACATGTGGTCAGAAAAGATACTTGATATGATTTCAATCTTCCTAAAATTCTGGTGTTTGTTTTGTTTCCCGACATATGGCCTATCTATGAAAATGTTCCATGTGCAATTGAGAAGAATGTATATTCAGCTGTATTTGGATGGAAGGTTCTATATATATGTCTATTAAGTCAATATGGTCTAGTGTTTTATTTAAGACCACTGTTTCCTTGTTGACTTTCTCTCTGGATGATCTATCAGTTGATCCAAGTGGAGTGTTAAAGTCCTCTACTATTATTGTGTTGCTGTCAAATTCTTCTTTTAGGTCTGTTAATAGTTGCTTCATACACTTTGGTGCTCCTGTGTTAAGCGCATATATATTACTAACTGATTTGTTTTCTTGGTGTAATGTTCCCTTTATCATTATATAATGCCCATCTTTGTCCCTTGTTATTTTTTGTGTCTTGATGTCTTTTTTTTATATAATAGCTAAAACCACTTTCTTTTGTTTGCTATTTGATTGGAATATCATCTTCCATCCCTTCACTCTGAGCCTATGTTTGACTCAGAGCTGAGATGTGTTTCCTGGAGGCAGCATATGGTTGGGTCTTGTTTTTTAATCCCTCCATCCACTCTCTGTCTTTTAATTGATGAATTCAAACCATTTAGATTTATTATTGATGTATGAGCGCCTAATACTGTCATTTTATTTTATTTTTTTCTGATTGTTCTATATTTATGTTGTTTCTTTTTTCCTTGTATTTCAGTGTGCTGTTTCTGTTTTGTGGCTTTCTTTGATAGCTTTTCAGTTTTTCTTTATTGATGATTTGTGACTTTGCTCTGATGCTTTTCATTTGTGGTTACCATGAGGTTTGTATAAAGCATCTCACAGATGAGACAGTCCTTTTTCTGATAGCATGTTATCTCCATTAGCCTGTGGAGGTTCCATCCTTTTCCTCTACACTATGTTTGTCTTGTCACTAATTATTTCTTTATTAAAAGATTGGCACCTGTGCTAACATCTGTTGCCTATCTTCTCTTTTCTTCTCACCAAAGTCACCTGGTACATAGTTGTATATTCTAGTTGTGAGTACGTCTAGTTGTGCCATATGGGATGCTGCCTCAGCATGACCTGATGAGTGGTGCTATGTCCTTGCCCAGGACACAAACCAGTAAAAGCCTGGGCTACTATGCTGGAGCACGTGAACCTAACCACTCAGCCACCAGGCCAGCCCCTAGTTATTCATTTTTACCTTATGCGTTTGTTACCAAATTGAAGTGGTTATAGTCATTTTTTATTCTTTCTTTCACTTTATCCTTTATGTTATAATTGAGGGTTTAATAACATTCTGATATATAGCTACTATTTTCTGACTCCATCTATCTTCTTAATCAACCCTTTGTAAAATTTCCCTTTTTATTTCAAGTATGAGGGCTCTTTTCAACATTTCTTGTAAGGCAGGTCTAGTGTCAATTCCTTCTGTGAGTTTTTGTTTGTCTGGGAGCATTTATTTCTCCTTCCTAGCTGAAAGATAAATTTACTGGATAGAGGATTCTTAGCTGATAGCTTTTGTCTTTCAGTATTTGGAACTTAACATTCTACTCTCCATTAGCCTGTATGGTTTCTGCTGAGAATTCTGCTCAAAGCCTTATGGAGGTTCCTTTGTGCATGATTTTCTTCTCTCTGGTAGCCTTTAATATTCTTTCTTTGTCATTGACTTTTAAAGGTTTTAATATTCTATGCCTTGGTTAAGGTCTTTTTGCATTGATGTAATTAGGAGTTCTATTAGTTCCTGTACTTGTGTATCAATTCCTTCCCAAGGTTTGGGAAATTCTCAGCTATTATGTCTTTGAATATCATCTCTGCTCTTTTCTCCCTCCCTTATCCTTCTGGGATACATATTATCCTTATTTTATTTTTCCTAATTGAGTTGTATATTTCTTGTATAATTTCTTCTTTTTTTGAAATTTTAATTCTCTCTCCTCCTTTACTGAAATCACTTCTGGATTTCTATCTTCAAGCTCAGTAATTCTCTCTTCTATATTGTCTATTCTATTTTTAATGATTTCTACTTTATTTTCCATCTCATTAATTGTGTTCTTCATCTCCAGAATTTCTGTTTGGTTATTTTTTAAAGTTTCAACCTCTTTGATGAAGTACTCCTTCTGTTCATTAATTTTATTCCTGAGCTCATTGAACTGTCTTTTTGAGTTTTCTTGTAACTCATTGAGTTTCTTCATGACAGATATTTTGAATTCTCTGTCAATTAGATTGTAATCTCCTGTGATTCCAATTTTGGTTCCCAGACAGTTGCTCTTTTCTTTCTTTCAGCCATATTACTGTAGTTCTTCATGGTACTATGTGATTTTAATACTATGCCAGTGAATTTCTGGTATTAACCATCTTTCTTATTTGGGTAAGGCTTTGGTAACTTTGGATATGAGCTGTTTCTGTATGTTTTTGAGAGTCTGAACTTTTCACCTTCCTGTGCCTCTGCTAGAATCATCATCAGTGACCTCCTTGTGCTGCTGGTGACTCAGAGGTTGCTGGTGCCTTTTTGCTTACAATGTCACTGGAGTCACAAGACTCACCACCAGGTTCACCAAGCTGCAAACACTTCTGCTGCTGCTGTGGTTGTCTGTGATTCATGTTCCCCTGCTGGCACTCCATGGGCTCTCTATGGGTTCAGATTCTGCTGCTCCATGCATCACCTATGCTGCTGATCCCAGGTTGTCTTGGGGTGCTGGCTGCACCATGGCCAGCGGTTCCAGAGTCACAGATATCACTATCATTGCTGGGGACCTGGGGACCCAGGTATTTGTATGCAGCCCCTGCTGCTAGTACAGTTGGTGTTGGGGGTGCTGCAAGTGGGGGTAGCATCACTGCTTATGCTGTGGTTCTTGAAGCCTCTTTTCATAGGTTTCACCTGTCACTGATGGGTGTAAACAGGGGCTGAGCACTGAGATTTTGTTGCTGATAAAATATTTAGCCTCTGGTCTCTGCTACAATTTGGTTTGTTTTGAAAACTCAGGTCAAGGCGCCCCACCCAAGCCAAGAAAAACAGCTTTGTATGCTGTCTCCACTGTTGGAAAGAGCAGGCAACTGCTAAGGGAAGAGGAGGGGGTTGGGTCACCAGTTCTGTTCTGTGTTCTGAATTCTCAGAGCAGGTGTGCCACCCCCTAGTGGTGGCGAGGGGGGGGGGAGTAAAGGCTAACTTGTGCCATTCTGCCATTACAGTCTCAGTTTGCAGCCACATGATAGATTCACTGTGTGTGGGGGGCAGGAGCAAAAGTATGCTATGTCTGCTCCTGTATCCTCTATTAAAAAGCACACATGCCAGATCCACTGGTGTTGCGGGGCAGTGGCTAAGCTGACCCTTGTCTGCTCCTGTAGCTTTGTTCACAGGTGCACAAACTGGTGTGAGGATCTGCACCTAGCATTGTCACTGCCAGGTGAGGGGAGCAGTATGCTCCCCTAGTTCCACTGCTTCCCAGAGGTCCAGTCCACCCACCTTTGGATGCATAGGTGAATCAGAGCTCATAGAGAGTCAATGGAGAGCCATCAGGGGATTATGAGACACAGGCGTCCACAGAAGCAGCAGAAGTGCTTGCATCTTGGTGAACCTGGTGGTGGCTCCTGTGACTGCATTGAGATTGTAAGCAACAAAGCACTTGCAACCTCTGAGGCACGTGGATCTCTTAGATGCCCTTTTGTTCTTTTATAGAGAATCCTTTGTTGATCAATTGATTGGTTAAAGTTAAAGGGGAACTGTAAAGAGCATAACTCACTCTATCATGATGATGATTTGACTCCTTGACAAAAAATCCTTTTAAAAAAAGGAAATAACAGACAAATGTCACTCATGAATGTAGATGCAAAAACCCTTAGTAAAATATATTTAAATCTAATGCCACAATATATACAAAAGATAATATATCATGACCAATTGGAGTTGATCCCAGAAAAGCAAGGTTGTTTTAACATTCAAAAATCAAAGCTGCAGTTCAAGATGGCCATGTAGGAAGATCCTGAACTCACTTTTTCTGCCAAAAACGCTGTCTACAGATGCATGTGGAACAATTTACTCTAAAAAATATTTGAAAACTAGCTGAGCAATTCCTTTTGATCAGGCAAACAAGCAAAAGGCCACATCAATGTGGGTAATAAAGACTGAGACACAATCTCACCATAAACCACACCCCAAGCACAGCAACTCACAATTGGGAGGGAAGTCACAAACCTGGACATTCTCCCTGAGAAGTAAAGGGTAGGGACTCCATATCAAGCGCCTCAACTTTTAAGTCTTGCACTTCAGTATCAAGCCCCCAAAACATCTAGCCTTTGGAAACCAACAGAGCTTGGGTCCATGAGACCCAATGGGCCGTAGAAAACTGAGAAGTTGATCTTAAAAAGCTCATGCACAGACTCAGCTGCCCCAAGGCACAGTGTAGAAGAAGTCATTTGAAAAGCACCCAGACATTATGTGAAAGAGATTCATTTATTAATTTTAAAGCATCAGCTGTAGGTGCAGTATCCTAATGGGATAGATTGAGGAGGAAGGTTGTCAGGTGCAATTTTCACACTCTCCCTTTTCCTTGCAAAAGCTAAAGGGTGCCATCATATTTTTCTCTAGCCTTTCTTCTTTGATTTTTTCCTTGCACTCTCCCTCTCTTCCACTCCACAGCATGTGTCTCCTGTGGGAGGGGAACATTTACATGCTTCCAGTGCCAAGGTTTTTTTGACTGCAACCCAGGGGACACCTCTTGATCGCTTGACCCTAGAGGCCAGGGGGCCTTGCTTTCTTGGGTTCCCAGGGACTGTAACAATCAGAGAGACAGATTTTCACAGACTATCAGCCCCAAGGCACTTCATAGATATCAGAATGAAACACATCCCCAGTCTTTCTGAGAAAGAGTCCTATCTGTTTGTCTATGAGCTTTGGCCTGAAGGGCAAGCTTCTGGTCTGGCACACTTGTAGGGGTATATAGAGGTGTTCTCAGGGAACATAGGGATGGGCATGCCATCTTTGCACTCTCCCTCTGCCTCGCTATGGCTTGCCAGAATTTACCAGAAAGGAGCTCCTATAATCATTTGGAGCCAGATTTTTGTGACTACTTCCCAGGAACACCTCCTGATCTTCTAGCTTTGGTGGCCAGCAAAGCTTATCTGTACAGTCCCGTAGAACTGTATATAGTTGCATACCTTAAAAACTCCTGCCTGAGTGTCTGGCTTCCAGTCAGCCTGAATCTAGGTGCTGACTGAGATCCTCCCCTTTGGGACACTGTTAGGTCTTGGCACATCCTCAACTATTGGGAACTATTAAAAATAAAATAGATTTCTTGAACAATCCTAAAGGGTTGAGAGAAAACCAAGAGCTAGGACAAGTTTGAATGGTAAGTTTCATATCCTTCACAGGGCCACTTCTTCACAACTGGGAGAGGTGGATGTTTAATCTAATGCATAGAAACAAACACAGAGAATCAAGCAAAATGAAGAAACAAAAGAATATATTTCAAACAAAAGAATAAGATCAAACCTCACAAAAATAAATCAAAGTAATTCACTATATTAACAAAATAAAGAGAGGGAATCCATATGATCATTTCAGGGGAGGCAGAAAAATCATTTACCAAAATTCAACACCCATTCCTGATGTAAAAATATAATAATACTCAGCAAACTAGGAATAGAAGATAACTTTCTCAACTTTACTTACTGATGAAAATACCGAATGTCTTTCTCATAATATTGAGAACAAGATAGTGATATCTATTCTCAATATTTATATTCAACGTTGTAGTAGAGTTCATAAATGGTGCAATAAGACAAGGAGATAAATAAGAATCTTAAAGCTTGGGAATGAAGAAATGAGATTGCAGCTATTTGCAGATGACATGATTATTTATGAAGAAAATTCTAAGGAATCTACAAAACAATTACAAAAAAACATTTAGTGAATATAATACCACAGGATACAAGTCAATTTGTAAAATTCAATTCAACTTGTAAAATTCAATTTTTAAATACTAGAAGCATACAACCAGAGAGTGAAATTTGTGCCACTATAAATTTAAGGTACTATTAAGCATAATTTCAAAAAATTAAGCTACTTATCAAAAACTTAAAATATTTAACTTATGGTACTTAAACACCTAAAAAATAGAATACTTGAAAAAGATATGCTAGACTTCTAGTTTGAAAATTGTAAAACATTGCTGAGAGAAATTAAAGAAGACCTAAATTTATAGAGAGCTATACCGTGTTCATGTTCATTGCCTCTAAATAGATCTACAGTTTGATGTAGATCAAAATCTAATTCCTTACTGAGTCATGATCTCATTAGGTTTTTTTAATAGACATTGAAACTTATTCCACAATTTATCTGGAAATGAATAAGACGTGGAATATCTAATGAAATTTTGATGAAAGAGAAGATCATAGTTAGAGGACCTGTATTACCTTACTTCAAAGCTTACTGTAAATGTCCAATAATCAATAGAGTATGACTACAGTTTGAAGATTAGTGAATATATCACTATGTAATGGACAGAAGAGGAGAGGAAGAATAGAACAGGGAGAAACAAAACAGTACCTACTTTCAAAGAGTTTACAACTGAATTGGGAAGACAGCCTGTGAACATGTTAAAGACAAATAAAAATATCTACATCACAATCAAAAGGAAAAATAGAAGAGATAGCACAAGTATGGCTTGATTAATTGAAAAAAATCAGGAAAGTAATATCTACTGGTGCTCACTAAACAAAGAGTTAGGAGTCAGGTGTCCAGGGGGCCTCCTGGAGAAGTCTTAATTTGAGTTGGATTTCTATGGATACATAGAGGGGAGTCCAAGGCAAATCTGGGTGGTCATATCTTTAAAAAGCTGGATTTAATAAGCAAAAAGAAATATGAAACATTTTTTCAAATTTAGCAATGAATAAAAGATGGAAAATCAAATGACTCAGGTGTACTGAAGATTTATGAATTTGCTACTTTGAAAAAAAAGTGTAAATTAGATCCTCTGATGCTGCAAGTCTTGGCTATGAAAAGAGCATGACTTATAGAAATGAACAGCTGTGTGATCAAATATCCACTCTACCTAACTACTTTGTGATTTTCGCCAAAATTATCTGAGTATTAGTAGAACCTATGTGAAATATGCGTAATAACACCTTCCCCAGTGCCTATTTTACATGATGCTCTGTGTGATATCTTTGACTATCCTAACTCCAGTCATGTGTGTAATTCTCCAGGGTAGGTTTTCACCAACAAAAAAGCCACCATTTCCAGAAGATACGCCATGATAACCATATATATTATTCACTTCTTGCAACATCTGCCTTCTCAGACTTTTCCAAGAGAAGCCATGTCTCTATTTATCTGATATCTCTGCTTCCTGGACATGTCACTGAAAGTTGATGATGACCAAAGATAAGAAGTGAGGAGGAGCCAGCCCAGTGTCGCAGCAGTTAGGTTCACATATTCCACTTCTTGGTGGCCCAGGGTTCGCTGGTTCAGATCCCAGGTATGGACATGGCACCGCTTGGCAAAAGCCATGCTGCGGTAGGCGTCCCATGTATAAAGTAGAGGAAGATGGGCATGGATGTTAGCTCAGGCCCAGTCTTCCTCAGCAAAAAGAGGAGGATTGGCAGTAGTTAGCTCAGGGCTAATCTTCCTCAACAGCAAAAAACAAAAAAAAAAGAACGAAAGAAATGAGGAAACTAGGCAGATGTCTCTAAAAGTGGCTTCTCAATCTGATGAAAAGCCTTAACACCTAGAGTTCTTAGAACAACTTGGGAATAATATAGCTTTCACCTAATTCTTTTGACATTAACCATGCATAAAAAATTAAAGCATAGAACTTTTAGTTGTACACGTCACATATTTTTAAAACATTATGAAGAAAACTCTGAATTCTATGAGTCTCATGGCACAGACTGCAGTCACAATAGAAAGATGCAGTAATTGTGTCATCCCAAGAGGTGGGGCAATTTCAGACAGGGTTGAGTCAACATCATATGCTCCAGAGAGTTCACCTCAATTGACTTGCTACATATCTTCCCTCTCATTGAAGAAGTTCTTGCTCTGAGTCTCTGGACTTTAACTTTATGAGAAGTCTTGGCCCAGCTTCTCCTTCTCAGAATGGAGGTCATTTTCTACAGTCTGTCACTCCATAGTCAAGCAGCAGAAGACCTGGCTACAGCCAATAAAGAAAGAAGTGTGAGTATAGCATATAATAATGATTTTTAAACCTTTTATAGAATTTGAATTGTGTATACTAAAAATATATTTTAAGAGATAATCGGTTGTCTTGATTGTAGTTTCACACATGCCTGTTCAGCTACCTCCTATCCTCTCCAGCTCTGCTCCTGCCTTAATCCCTGAGATACCAGAAGAATTCTGCACTTTGAATCATAGCACACAGACAGCTGGTGTAGAAAAAAAATCCAAGGCTTTGGAAATCTTTGACCTGCAGTCTCCTCAACTGCAAACTGAGAATTGTCATACCTACAGGGCGGCACTCTCCTGACGTTTAATTTTAGGAAACTTATTGATGGATGCTCGCTTCAAATTTGTCTCTTTATTCCTATTTCCGATTTTCTTACCTGCATGGTATTCTCAAGAATACTGACATTTTCAGCATTATGTCACTAGAAAAAAATCTTTTCTTGGCCAACATATTGAGTATGGATTCCATGCATTAGTTAACTCTTGCAGCTCAATGCCCAGGTTGCCTACATGAGAAGAGGAGCCTGAGCTGACAGAAGCGCCATATCTTCCTACTTTCCTAACCTCCACTTCAAGATATGTCATCTCAGTCCCTGGCTTTCTGGAGACCCGGGAATACTTGTTAATACCCACATGGCAGTTCATGCCATATTTTTTCGAAAACAATTTTATTTACTCTGAATTGATTCCAGAGGGAAATACCTGAGAAAAAGGAGATTATCAGGCCTCAGATTTGAAATTCAGAAACATAGAGACGTTTATGTTCTTTGAAGGAACTAAAGGAATGTACAGAGAAAAGGCTTAGAAATCAGGCACACCTGGGTTTGAATTCAGGCTCTGTCAGTTACTAACTGTGTGATCTTGCCAAGCCACTGACCTCCAAAACATTTAGCATCTTCATCTGTAAAATAGCAAACTCATACCCACCTCCCCAGAGTGTTTTAGGGTCAAAAGAGATAATAAAATTATTTTATCTTAATTCTCTTCACAAAAGATATATGAATTCTCTTGGTTAATAGTAAATTACACAGATATATAAATGTTCCTTATTTGTTTATACATATTATTCTCACACACAATAACAGGGGTGATAATTGGTTAGTCTTAAGAGATGCATCATTGGTGTATTACTTAGAAATGAAAACATAGATATAATAAACATTGTTACATCAGAAGCAATAATGACTTCCACAAATTAAACTGGACAAATATTTACTGAGTTTTACTATATGTCACTTACAACAAGATACAAAGATAAGTCCACATTAGGCCGTATTCTCAAAAGAGTAACAGTCTAATTGGGGGAAATAAACACTGAAATATAGATAGTAAAGGTCTTAAAGGATTCCCCCTGAGTGCTATGGGGGTTCAAAGGAGGAAGAGAACATATCAAGATAGGATATTCATGAAAGTTTCCTAAAGGTAGCAGCATTTCAGATAGGTGTTGGAAGGTGGATGAGATGTTAACAGGTAGAGATAGGGAAAACATTTTAGGTCGAAGGCACGAGGAGATGTTAAGGAAACAGTGATGTCTACCAGAGTGTAATTGAAAATAAAACTAAAACACTAAGAGAGGATCATGCCTCAAGGGTGTTGCATATCCAGTTGGATTTTGTGGTTGATGCAGAAGGCAATGGAAAGTCATTGAAAATTTCTTGGAGGGGAAGGACGAAATCAGTGAAATGCTTTCAGGTGACTAATCTCCTAGATTAATCACGTGGGGAAAAATTATCTGCTAGGAGTGAGGGTCAGTACTGTGGTTAAGCTTTAGAGGTACATTCTTATGGTATAGAGTAGTGACTACATGAAGTAGGACTCAAAATAAGATGATTAAAATATTAAGGGACAAGCAGTTAGGACCCAAAGGAAGTTAAAGCTATACTTTAATCAATAAGCAGCTCCAGAGTGAAGAATAAAAAGGAGTAGAGTGCTCATGGAAGGAGAACGTCAAAGCAACATGGCGGTACAAGATAGCAGGTTATAGGGCCTTTTGTTGGAATGGCTGAGAAGTACAAGAAGCTAAGATGCTCAAGACAGAGAAAACTAATGGGCCTAACAGCCAGAGACATAAGCAGGAAAAACAGGGGATAAAGAAGGACAGCAGATTTGAACAAAAGAGAACTTTAGACATCAAACTGTTAATGATACATGGAATGACACTCTACCTCAGGGGCTGGCCCTGTGGTGTAGTGCTTAGGTTTGCGTGCTCTGCTTTGGCGGTCCAGGGTTTGCTGATTTGGATCCTGGGCACAGACCTACACACTGTTCATCAAGCCATGCTACAGCAGCATCCCACATAGAGGAACTACAAGGACTTACAACTAGGATATACATCTATGTACTGGGGCTTTGGGGGGAAAAAAAACAGAAGAAGACTGGCAACACCTTGTGGTGTACGGCAGAACAAATATGACAGCCTTCTTATGCAACCAATATAAGGCAGTCTCCAAGAGTAAGAGAGATAGTGAAAGCATCTATTTTTTGAAAAATATAGACCTCATTTCAAAATGAGCTGGTTGGCCTTGGGCAAGTGACTAATCCTCTCTGAGCCTCTGTTTCTTTATCCATAAAATAGGCATAATACATTCCTTTCATAGTTGTGACCTTTCCTTACCTCTCCATCAGGTATCTCTCTGTACCCAACTGATCCTTCTGCCATGTGCCAATAGTAGACGGACATGTTCCACTGTGATGGCAAAAATGGCTCTATTACTAAGTGAATAATCCCTGTGAAATTCAGGTTTGAATGTAAACACTCTCTATTTCTATAATTGCTTAAAATTTGCTGTGTCAGTGGCAGAATTCCTCTCAGAGGATTTGTAAGGGCCACTTTAGTTTTCAGATAAAAAAAATCACCTGTGTTTTTCTTTCCAAAGCTGTTGAATGTTAACAGTGCCAGATGTATATACAGTATAATCATCAAATTTTATTTTGTAATGTATTTAAATGTTGAATCACCATGTTCTACACCTGAAACTAACATACTAATGTATGTCAAATATGTTTCAATGAATAAATAAATTAATTGTTTGAAACTGATTAGATTGTGAATGGAAGAAAGAAAAGGAAATTAACATTTATCAAAACTCTAAATTGAAATGGAAAACATTTGAAAGACAATTTCAAAAAGAAATCATCAGACTCATAAGTCATTCACAGTGGCAGTGACATGTTATCTTTGGGGTAACTTTAATTCTGATTTTTTTTTTTTTGAGGCTGATTAGCCCTGAGCTAACATCTGCCACCAATCCTCCTCTTTTTGCTGAGGAAGACTGGCCCTGAGGTTACATTGGTGCCCTTCTTCCTCTACTTTGTATGTGGCACGCCTGCCTCAGCATGGCTTGCCAAGCGGTGCCATGTCCACACCTGGGGTCCAAACCGGTGAACTTTGGGCCGCCGAAGTGGAACCTGCAGACTTAACTGCTGTGCTACAGGGCTGGCTCACTAATTCTGACTTTTTAATGGACAGGCCCGAGGATGAGACTCTGAAAAACAACTATATGTTGTTATTAGATGGTAAGTACCTGCACATTTAAAGGATTTGTTGTTAAGAAACCTAAAAAAAGGAATTAACATACAAGCTTAAGATAACTTGGCCCTAATAAACAACTTCTGTGAAAAATTTTCAAATCTTTCCAATGAATCTGGTCCCTACCTTATGGTATCTCATTATACACTTCCTATCATAGAACTTCATGTCTTGTGGAGTTCTGAAAAGTAAGATGGGTCTGACCAGCTTTTTCCAGCATCCCTTTACTCCCTCTTTTTCTCCAATGATGTCCTATCACAAAACGAGTCCGATGTAAGGCCTCTCCATTTTAATTTCTCTTACTGGGTAATTAGGAACAGTTAAATGTAGAAGTAAACTCATAGATTCCTTATCTTATGGAAGAAGAATCTAGACCCAGGATCACACAGTGGGCTGGTGCAGAGCCTGGACTAGACTAGCCTCCATGGCTACTCCCATCCAATACTTGCTTCACTGCTCATAGCATCCATTGACTCCTCTGCCTAGTGCTCATCCAAAGCTGGATTTCATAATGGAGGGAGAGCATGGAGAAAGAAGAGAATCATGTATAAACAAAAGGCAAAGCAAAGCTAAAAAGTTAAAACCTAAAAGAAACAACCATGAGAAAATGAACAATAATGTGAAGCAACTTCAATTATTCACCTTCCTGAGGTGTAATTTCTACCCAGATGTCCTGTGCAGATCATAGAGACCCTGGAGAGCAGAGAAAGTCTCAGGTGTCAGCAAACAGGGGCTGCCAAGTAAAGAGGCCTTTGCAAGATATACCTTGGTGACTTGAGATCTTAGCTCTATCTCTAGCACTTTGTCACCAAGAGTTAAATTGTTCTCTAGCTATTTTAAATATATATGCCAAGTCTCTCCAACAAAAGATGATTTAACTTTTTCAAGGCTTTTGAAGTCTGTCTTATATCCACTGTCACAGCTTGCATGGGAGTGGCAGGGGGGAACTCAATAAATGTTAATAAGTGTTTTGGGTTTGATCCTTGAATCCTCCATCTGGTGCTACATCTATTTCAAATCCAATGTATCACTGAGGGTGTCCCATAAACAGTACAGAGGATGAAGTATATGCAGGGATATATGGTATAAAATAAATAAGCTCTTCTTTTTGAAAACAATTCCAAAGCATGTCCCAATAGAGATTAACTAATGAACCCATCTTGAATATTCTTTGCTTCCTTGATTCTTAACTTTATCTTGTGAATCTTTTGTAGTCAGAAAATGGATTCATTTGCACAAGTCACCCTAGGAAAACAGAGATTGGTTTCACCAACAAAGTCTAAAGATAAAGTGATAAAAGAAATATAAAGAGTATATGTGTTTACTTATCTAAAATTTGGAAATTTATGTTCAAGCTTGGTGCTCAACAAAATCTAGGTTTCTGTATAGCCTAATCTCCATTCAGGCTTGAAGGGGCCTAATGCCTTTATTTCTATCAGAGAAGGCAAGGTGTGAAAAAATTAACCAGGCCTCTTGAATTTTTCAAAAGAATGCTCCTGAAAAATGCATGACTCGGTAGTTAATTGAAAATTAGCTTTGTAAATGTTTCCAGACTGGCCATGTTAAAACTATTTCTGGTGACATTGACTATAACATCTGCTCTAAGCCAAGCTACAGAGTTACTTTCTCACCTCTCATTTGAGTAGGCAGGAGAGACTTTAATAGGATGATGTCTAAAGTCAGCCTTTTCAGTTGAAAGAATGAGCAATTCAAAGAAAGGTTTTTCATGTATGGAAGTGTGTGGAAGCCAGAGTAACACCAATGAAAGGTGCCCATGTGTGCAAAAGACTCTGTCTGAAGATCTGCCCATCCATGGTAAAGGCTCAGTGAATGAACGGTCTCAGAATCTGTTCCACACATAAAGGCACCACTTAATGCAGATTTTCCCCTATGGCCTTCCCAGGTGCTATCAATGCTGACACGTTTGTGTGCCAACATCTCCACCACTTAATGACTTTCTCATGAAAAATGTTACAGAGGAATAGAACAGGGACAGTCTACTCTAAAACCTACTATAATGAGAATTGAACAAAATATTTGCTGGACTGTGAAGCTTGAAACATTTAAGATGTATGAGATGGAAAATTGAGATCAGAGAACTGAATTCCGTGAACTTTTATAGCGATCCCTCTCTGGTGTTTTTTCTGAGAAGACCAAAAGTTAACTTCCAAATTGTTTCCTTCAGAAGTTAAGGAACCAAACTCTATTTAATCCAATTATGAAGTCAAGTCTTCTACTTGTCCCTTCATGTTTAGCCCCCGCTTGTCCTGGCCCCAAGAGTTTTCCATCTGCATTTTCAAGCAAGTGACAGAGGAGAATCCAATATCACATTCTCCCTCTGCCCTACGACAGACATCCTCAAGAGACTCTTGGTGGCCTATTCTGATGTCACCCCTCATTGCACTAACTCTGTCAGTGAGTTCCAGAGAAACTTTAATCAAGTGGACCTGGACCACTTCATGCACATATTCTGACATGTCACCTGATCAGTGAAGATTAGATATAGAAGAACATTCAAGATAATTTTGTTCAACTCATTCATTTTAAAGGTGGGAAAACTTCCAAAGAGGAAAAAGTACTTGTGCAAATTTACTCCATGTGCTGATAGCGTGGCTAAAACAGCTTTTTCCTGACACCTGGTGTAGGGATCTTCCAACTGCTCATTCTTGAAATTTTAAGCATTTTATCCATATTGTCAGCATGTGGTTTTCATGGGTAAGGACTTCAGAAAGACTAGAGTTTCCTAACTGTTAGGCATAGTCTCCTAAGTAACAACATATTAAATTTGTGCTGGGCAGTATTATGTCTTTCAACTTTTCTTTCTAACATCTTACATATAGTCAAGGTAACACTCAACTGTAGAAATTAGTATTTCTATTTGACAGATTAGGTAGCTGGTATTCAGAAAAGATTAAGAGAATGGCTCAAATATATACAACCAATAAACTGCCAAGTTGCATTGAATGTCTAAGTGTAACATTTCTTGCCCACACAGAATATGTCACCAGCAGCTGGTGTCCCATTAGGAAGGAAAGAGTACAGCAGGAAATTGAATTATGATATGCTCTCCTATCCACTTCTACGCTGTGCAGTCACACTTCTTCTTCAAAGTTCTGTATCTTTTACCAAATATATTGTAAAACTCTATTTTTAAAGCCCCAGAAGCTCTCACTACTTAAATCTTTCTGTATATACAGCAATAACTCTCTAATTTATTAGTTTCAAACTAAATGGCATTGGCTACTGTCATGGGTGCAGCCTTACTCAACTTTTCACTAAAAATCCCCTAGACAAAGAAAAAAGTTTGCAAATTCACTGGATCATTAATGGCTAGCTTACATCCAGAACCTGGGAAGGACTTTTAGGAGTAACAAAGGCTTGATTTCTTGCAGTGTTTCAGATAGGCTATATTAAGAGGAAGAGGTCACACTTATACCATTGTTTAATAATTTATTTGGCCAAAGATACAGAATGTTGAAGAAGCAGCATGACTGCACAGCTTAGAATCAGATTGGGCTCTATCCTGATGGAATGGAATGAAGATATGCAAACAATGGCCCATGCATGCATTTATGTCTGCCTGAAAGAATGTAAGAGAGCACTTCCTTTCTGTTTCGCATCAAATCTCCTTATGTTACACTCACACACACATGCACACACAAACATACACACAAACACACACCATTTACTTAGCAAGGTAATAAAAATAACCAATACTGGCTTTATTTTATTTTTTTCCAATTTTATTGAAGTATGGTTGACAGGTAAAAGTTGTATATTTTTAAAGTATACAATGTGCTATTCCGATATACAAATACATTGTGAAATGATTACCACAATCAAGCTAACCAAACAGAAACTGTGGAGCTGGGGACTACAATGAATGAAAAGAAAAATGCAAGAGAGAACATCAGCATCAGAATTGATCAAGCAGAAGAAAGAATCTGTATTATAGAAGACAGGACCTTTGAAATTCTCCAGTCATGAGAAAACATGAAAAAAAAAAAAAAGGAAAAGTGTGAAGAAAGCCTATGTGAACAATGGGATATCATTTTTTTAAATTTATTATTTTTTAGCTAGCCAACATGATTTTATTCAGGAATAGCAGAGGGATTACAATTCAGAACAAGGAAATTATAGTCAAGTATGAGTCAACAAAGGGAGGATAAACTTTTGTTAGGTTTTAAGGGGAAAGTGGGGATGAGTGTGGTGTCTTATCATTGTTTGCAAGTAATATGATATTACTAACAGAAATATTCTGTGAATTATTGGAGTCCCAGAAGAAGAGCTAGAGAAGGGAGCAGAAAGCTTATTTAAAGAAATAATGCCTACAAACTTCCAAAATCTGGAGAGATTGGACATCCAAGTTCACAAAGATAATAGGTCATCCCCAAATTTCAATACAAAATGATTTTCCCCAAGACCATTATAATGCAACTGTGTAAAAGCAAAGAAAGAGAGAATTTTAAAAGCAAGATGAAAGAAACTTATGGAATGGGGGAAAATATTTGTAAATCACATATCTGATAAAGGATTAATATCCAAAATATATGTTTCATACAATTCAATAATGACAAAAATCTGAGTAAAGAATCAGCAGAGGAACTGAGTAGGTGTTTTTCCAAAGATGTACAAATGACCAATAGATTTATGATATGATGCTCAGTGTCACTAATCATGGAAGTGAAAATCAAAACCACAATGGGATATCACCTCACATGTCTTAGGACAGTTATTGTCAAAAAGACAAGAGATGACCAGTATTGACAAGGATGTAGAGAAAAGAGAACACTTGTGCATTGTTGGTAGTAATGTAAACTTGTGCAAACATGATGGAAAACAGCATGGACTTTCCTAAAAATTAAAAATAGAGCTACCATATGATCCAATAGTTCCACTTCTGGTGTGTATCCAAGGATATGAAGTCAGTATCTCCCCATGTTCCTTGCAGCATTATTCAAAATAGCCAAGATGGAAACAACCTATGTATCCATTTAAAGATGAATGGATAAAGAAAACGTGATATATACACAATGGAATATTAATCAGCCATGAAAAAGAAGGAAATTGTGCCTTTTGTGACTTTATGGATGGATCTTGAAGGCATAATACTGAGTAAAATAAATAAGAGAAAGACAAACACTGTATGATCTCACTTATATATGGAAGTTAGAAAGGATGAACTCAGAAACAGAGAGTAGATTGGTGGTTTCCAAGGCCAGAGGTGGTGAAAATGGGGAGATGTTAGTCAAAGAGTACAAAATTTCAGTTATAAAATGAATAAGTTCTGGGGAAATCATGTACAACATGGTGATTATAGTTAATAATATTGTATTATACACTTGAAGTTGCTCAGAGTGTAAATTTTAAATGTTCTCACCACACAAAAAAGTGGGAATTATCTGAGGTGATGAAGATATTAACTATCCCTATTGTGGTTATCATTTTGCAATGTATAAGTGCATCACATCATCAGACTGTACAACCTTAAACTTACACAATGTTGTATGTCAATTATATCTCAAACAGCCATAAAATAAAAGAATACCATTTTTAAAGATTTATTAAAAACTTTAAAACTCTGTTAAAGAACACAAAAGAAAACGTCAGCAAATGAAAAGACTTTATATTTATACATGGTCTTGGAAAGGAGGACTAACATCATTGCAATGTTGATGCTTGCTAAATACATTTATAAATGTAATATGGCATCAGTCAAAATAATAATAAATTTTTGGGGGGATATATAACAGGAAGAGAAGTAAAACTAAATCTAAAGTTCATATGGAGAAACAATTCCCAGAATAATATGAAAGAGAAGAAACTAGGCTTCTAGATAGTAAAACATTCATAAAGCTACCATAATAAAAAACACTGTGGTCTTGGCCTTTCTAGATGACATAAAGGAATATAATGATAATTAACTACATAAAGCCAAAGACTGCTGTATATCAGAAAGAAACAATAAGGTCAAAAAGTAAATTGCAAACCAGAGGGAAAGCCCACAGTTTGTATCAGATAAGAAATATATATATCTATATATATATATATATTTATAACTAGTTCTTGTAACATAATAAAAAGAACGATAATCAAAATATGGGAAAAGGATATGAGCAGTTTACAGAAAATACAAGTGGACTTTAAGTGTATGAAAAGATGTTCAGCTTCATTCAAAATAAGAGAAATGTAAATTAAAATTATTTGACCTCCTATTTTTTCAACTATCAGATTAGCAAAATCCAAAATTTAAAAAATTGTTTTATAGGAAAGACAGAATTGTAGGTGAGAATACAAATAGATACAACTGTAAAGAACGGTAGTTTGGTAATATCTATCACAGCAGTTTCATTTCTGGAGATATACCCTAGTTTAGATGCATATATTTAAATCAAAGTTATTCACTGCAACATTATTTGGAAACAATCCAAATATCTATCAATAGATGACTAGTTAAGTAAATAATGGTACATCCATTCCATGAATGCTGCCAAACTGTAAGAAAAGAAGAAGGAAGTTCTCTTTAAACTAATATACAAAAATCTTCAAGATATGTTAAGTAAATAAAGCAAATTTCAGGTCTGTTTACATACTATGCTATTTTTCATACAAAAATTAGCTATAAATGACCATTATCTATTTATCATACCATTTATCATTTCTTTTATCATATTATATCACTTATCATACATATTATACTTGTGTTTCATTAAAGAAACTCCAAAAGAAGTACAAGAAACAGAAAAGTGCTTATCTAGTGTTGACACGGGAAAGGGGAAACTTCTGTATGGGGAAAGAAATGGAATGAAAGTTTGTACTTGTGTGCCTTTTAATTTTGTTGATTTTTTTTAAAGATTTTATTTTTCCTATTTCTCCTCAAAGCCCCCTGGTACATAGATGTATATTTTTAGTTGTAGGTCCTTCTAGTTGTGTCATGTGGGATGCCGCCTCAGCATGACTTGATGAGGGGTGCCATGGCAACGCCCACAATTCAAACCTGCTAAACCCTGGGCCGCTGAAACAGACTGAGCAAAATAAGTGCCAACCCCTTATTGTGTGGATTTTTTAAAACCTTACGGGTATATTACCATTGCACAGAATTAAATTACACATTTTAAGTATTTTTAAAAGAAAATATAAATTTAACTAATCATGTAAAGTAATCTGAACACAGATACATGGAAGAATCTAAAGAAAAAAAATTGATAGATTTTGCTATGTATAAATATAAAGTCTTAAAAATGGAAAACTTTGCATATGACTCAAAGCTAATTTTTTTTTTCAAGGAATATTAGCCCTGAGCTAACATCTGCTGCCAATCGTCCTCTTTCTGCTGAGACTGGCCCTGAGCTAACATCCGTGCCCATCTTCCTCTACTTTATATGTGGGATGCCTACCACAGCATGGTTTGTCACTCAGTGCCATGTCCACATCCGTGATCCAAACCCGCGAACCACGGGCCGCCAAAGCGGAACGTGTGCACTTAACCGCTACGCCACCGAGCGGCCCCTCAAAGCTAATTAAACATTAAAGCAACCCCTCTTGCTAACAAAAAAGAATCAAAAAATACAAATTAAACAAGATATCTATGTAATTTGAAAATATTTAAACTTTATATTTTAAAATAATTTCTGACTTACAAAGCAGTTGTAATAATAATAACACAAAGAATTCTTGTATACCCTTAAACCAATTTGCCCAAACATTAATATTTTACCACATTTTCTTTATTATTCATTCTCTCAATTAATAAACTGATAGACAGCTAGATAGAATTTTTTATTAAAATGTTTGAAATTTGATGACATAATCACCATTTATATTTAAAAACCTTAGTAAATAATTCCTCAGTCCAAGGACATTCTCTGACGTAAACACACTAGAATGTATCAACATCAGGAAATTGACTTTGCTACCATGCTATTATTTCATCTCAGTGCTTTTACCCACTAATGATCTTCATCTAGTATGGGATCTAATCAAGGATTACAGGTTGCCTTTAGTTTTCATCTATCTGTAACCTAGAAAACTTCAATTTCTTTGTCTTAATACTTTTGAATAACGCAGGTTAGTAATTTTGCAGAATGCTGTTCAATTGGGGTTTGCCTGATATTTTGTCATTATTAGATTCAGGTTATGTATTTTCAGTAAGAATACCAGAGTAATGATATTGTGTGCCTCTCCAGTCTCAATATTGTTGATGTTGACTTTGAGTAATTGTTTAAGGAAGTGTCTTCCATGTTTCTCCATTGTAGAGTTACATTTTCCCTTTCACAATTAATAAGCATCTTGTGGGGAAATACTCTAAGACTATGTAAAATCTCATTTCTCATCAAAATTTTAATGACAACGTTCAATTCTGTCAAGAGCACTTTCAGAAGAAAGGTGAATTATTACAACTTTTATAAGAACCAACCTAATACTATGCATAAAATCATTATAGCTTTTAAAATAGTAAATTTACTACACCAAATGAGTCTAAAAGAAAATAGGATGTATAAAGATTTCTATTCAAGAATACTTACCACAGAATTACTGATAGTAGTAAAAAATTAGAAATGATCTAAACATCTAACAGAAAATGGTTATATGTATAATTAAGTTATACTACATCCATAAGAGGAACTATTTTACAAGTGATTAGAATGAATTTGGTGAACATGGGAATAAGTTACAATAACTTTAGAACGAAGAAGTAATGTGAACTTTTCTTCATCCCATTCTGCCCTATCAGTTTGGACTCAGCATCCTTCTAAACCAGATGATCAATACCAGGATGTGGCCTCTATTTCTCATCTAATTCCATTGTCCTAATCACAGCCTCTTTATCACCTTCTTCGTCTCTGCGTTTCTCAGGGAGTAGATGACAGGGTTGAGGATTGGAGTGATCACTGTATAGCACACGGCCACCATCTTGTCCACAGAGTGGTAGAAGGCCTCAGATAGATGAAGATGCAGGGCCCAAAGAACTAGGAAACCACAATGATTTGGGACCCTCCGGTGGAGAGGGCCTTGCTTTGCCCCTCAGAATTTTGAGTCCTCAGATGGACCAAGATGACCACATAGGAGGTTAAGAGGACCACAAAACTGATAACAGACAAAGTTCCCCCATTGGCAATGATCAGAAGACCAATGAGGAAGGTGTCAGAGCAGGCAAGTTTGAGCAGGGGAAGCAGGTCACAGAAATAGTGATTGATCACATTGGGGCCACAGGAGGGCAAGTGGAAGATGAGAAGGATTTGGGCAAAGGAATGCACAAAACCCCCCCACCCATGCTGCTCCCACCAGGACAGCACACACCTGCTGGTTCATCATGGTGGTATAGTTCGGGGGCTTACAGATGGCCACGTAGTGGTCATAAGCCATCAAGTGAACAGGAACATCTCAGTGCCACCAAAGATGTGAATGAAGAAAATCTGTGTCACGCAGCCCCACAGAGATATGGCTTTCCTTTCAGCCAGCAAATCTGAGATGAGCTTGGGGGCTGCAGCAGAGGAGTAGCAAATCTCCATAAAGGACAGTTAGCAGAAGAAGAAGTACAAGGGGGACCAAGACTTCTGCTGGTCATGACAGTGAGCACAATTAGGAGATTCCCCAGCACAATTGCTGTGTACAAGAGCAGAAATAGCACAAAGCAAACTTTCTGCACATCTTGATTGGGAAAAAATCCCAGAAAAATGAATTCAGTCATGTTGTGTATGTTAGCCATGAGGTCACCACCAGGAGGCAATAATTGGGTGAGGTGATCTGAAATGATACAAAATAAAAGACTCCTTCATTAACTGGTTGAATTACGTAATAATCCCTTGCATATCTTAACAGCTTATGAACTGGAAATTGAAAAATGTGTAGGAGTTAGTTACAAGTACAAGAAGGGAAGAACATTCCAAAAAGGCAGACTAGTACACAAAGCTATAAAAATTCATCTATGTGTGGCTGGAGTAAACCAGAGAATCACAAAGATAAAGCTGGAGATAGAGTCTGGCACCAGTTCATGAAGGACTGTTATGGACTCTAGGGTTTATCCTACAGACAATGGGGAATCATCAAGAATGTTAGTCAACTGCAAGGAAAATCATTTTTCAGTAGAGATTGGACTAGTAGAAATAGAGCAGAGGAGAGGAAATCTATTAGGAAATGACTGCCTTATTGGATGACATGGGGCACAAAGATAGCATTGCTGTCTCCATGTTAGATGTCTCTCTGCTGCCGTTGAATGCTTTTGCCTTTTTTCTGCATCTCCCTTTCATCCCACTTCGTTTGCTCTTTCCATCCTTGGTTTGCAGAATGGTACTCTCACCACTCCACTTCCCTTAACTGTCTTCAGAAGAGATGTCCCTTGACACTCAGTACTCCGTCTTATTTCTACTTTCTCCTCCTAATTTTCTCCTTCCACACCAGGTCACTGAATGATCTTGTCCCTTTCTAAGGATCAGCTCAACTCATGCACAATTTTTCTCCTTACTGATACCTTCATTTGCTCCAATCATATGCCTCCAGTAGCTACGGAAATATAAACCACCCCTCCACCTAGAGTGCCCACTCTTGCTATGACACAAGCTTCTATGTATTCCAGCCTTACAACACCTCAGAGAATCACCAAGAATGTGCACTGACTGATTTGCAGACAGTCCCGTCCATGCTGGACTTTGTCCAAGGTGACTGAAGTCTTTGTGTATCAACCCAGCCTTTGTACAGTGAGACTCCAGGGCACCTGAGACTAAGAGGAGCATGGCATCCACTCATGCCACAAAGCTTCTTTCCTTCAGGGTTTGGGGACAGGCTCAGGAGATTAAGGACTACCATGAGGCAGAAGGAAATCACTGATAAGATTTACAATTACAGAGACAAATGGAGGGCAGAGACAAATCCTAAATTCTCAGAACAGCTGGGGGATTTTACCAAGAAGCCATTCATTGAGGAAAGCACTCTTAGCAGTCTAGACTCCTGGGTTTATATCCAGGTTTCTTCAGGTAGCATCTATGTGATATCTAGACAGTTCTTTTGCTTCTCAGAGTCTCAAGGGCCAAACTGTAGCATAGAGATAATACCGACATCACAGGTAGATGCGATATATCCCACTCCCAGCCCATCCCAGGAGCACATAAGTTCCCATACTCTGTGAAACATTGGAGTCATCCCAGAGACAGGAAATACATCTCCACAATCCACAGACTCTTACAGTCCATGGCCCTCTTCTTTCAGGATATTTTGTAATCACAGCACTTTTCATACTGAATTTTAACTGTGTTATGTTACCATCTGCCACACTAAAACATGAACTTCATGAGAGTAGAGATTATATCTTGCTACCCCTTCATCTCCAGATCTTACTGAAGTGCCTCCACAAAATAGCATTCAATGATCATAAATAGAACAAATGAAGAGTGGATATACATCTGCCATAGACTTCTTAGCACAGTATTTGGTACATTGTAGATGTTCAGTAAATATTTCAAGTACAAAGGTCCCCAAGGACTGAGACCATACCTTCTCCATCCCTGAATCCATACCTAGCACTATGCTTGTCTCAGGCAGACCAGACCGATGAGAGAATGATTTGCAAAATGCCATGTGCTCCAAGGCAACATTCCCTTTGCTTTCAAATTGGATTGTAATCATTATAAAAAATAAGCACATGCTCACAAAACAGAACTCACCCAAGGTTTCTGTGGCTTTGCTGTTATCACAGTTCCTTTTTCTCTTCTGACCACAGAGATGCAAATAATGCCAGGAGAATAGCCCTCAGTTCATGCAGGTTTCCCAGTTAGCATTAAGGCCCAGCTACCAATCAACCTTCATACATCTCAGGAATCACCAGATGGAAGATCTGCACCCCCTGCAGCCTCAGGCTAGGGAATGCTGAGACTAAGCCACTGAGTCTATTCCACCTGATTTAAAACAAGAGCAAATTGGACTTGCTTCCCAAATATTCCACCGAGAGATAAAATTCTGGCAGCCCAGCCTTGAGTTCACTCTACATGAGAGATAACAGGGGGGAAGGTGTGATGATCAATTGAGAAGATTGGTCCACAGACAGCCATACCTTTCCCTTCCTATTCAGGATGACTACCTCATGGGATGTAGAACCTTCATACTAAAATCTCAAACTTCCTTGTAGGTAACATAACTTCAGAAATCAATAGAACATGTGAAAAACTTAAATTCACCCAGGGACATGTACACTGTATGGGGCTCTGTGCTGTTCGGAGGTCAATTCGATATAGCTCCTGTTTATCATGAACTCAAAAATATGACTTTACATGAAATTACACCATTTCAAAGGATGGGTCTAAGGAATGTGGCCACAAATGTCAGAAAACTGAAACAGTACTTCTCCTTGCCTTTGGTATGAAAGAGAGTATAGATCAGTGTTTCTCAGCTGGGGGTGATTTTGCCCCGTAGAGGACATTTGGCAATATTTAGAGGCATTTTTCATTGTCATAACCTGGGAGGAGAAGAGGTGCTACTGGCATCTAATGGGGAGAGCCCAGGGGTGCTAGGACACATCCTACAATGCACAGGAAACCTCCCAACAACAAAGAATTGTCTGACCCAAAATGTGAATAGTGCTATTCTTGAGATGCCCTAGTGGGATGAAACAAAATTTGTCCTGAATTGATAATTATTGAAACTGGATGTTGGGTACACATGAGTTCATTATCCTACTTTGACCACATTTGTAAATATATAATATATATAATTTTCTGTAATAAAAGTTTTTTTAAATTCCATAAGATCACTTGTATCCCAGATCCCCCTTTACCCTCCAGTGGAAAATTAAAGCAGGGTGCACTCACAGGAAAACTGAGTCCAAACTTCCATGCCAAAGACACTGAATCACAGAATTTCAGTCACTTGCCTGAGATTGTACAGTCACTAAGTAGTTGAACTAGGTTTCAGTCTGTCACTCTAGCACCAGATAAAAATCCTGTAGCCACCTCACTATGCCCCTACACACTACCCTCCAAGATATCCCACTTACCAAAACTCCCTGTGGCAGATATTCTTTCCATAAAAACAGAACCCTGAATTTGTTCAAGCACCAATGTGCCCAGACCAGGGGAAACGCAGTGCCTAGTCTAAACTGATAATATAATCCCATTCCCCTTTGCAGGAATATAGATAGATAGATAGATAGATAGATAGATAGATAGATATAGATATATAGATATATATAACCCCTATCCCAGTTTCTTTTACATCTAGGCATAGAATGTAAAATAAAAAAATTAAAATTGCTCTGGGGAATTTCTGGGAGAATAAAATTAGAACCCCTCTCTCCCCTCATGTGAGCATATAACACCTGGGGGTGCTCCAGCCATCTTTCAGCCATGAGGGGACAGCCAAGAAAATTGAAGAGGCACCGACCAGGTGCTCTGGCTTCACAGAATTCACAAAACAACCCTGGAAACACGGACCTCCAAATTTCTTTAGTAAGCAATAATTTTGTTACAACTTAAGCCAGGAGTTGGTAAACTTTTTCTGTAAAGGGTTACATAGTAAATATTTTAGGCTTAGCAGACTACACAGTCTCCGTCATAACTATTCAGTTATGCCTCTGTACCACAAGAACTGCCAGAGATAAAAAGTAAAATAATAGTCATGATTGTAGTCCAATAAAACCTTATTTATGGACACTAATATTTGAATTTCATATAACTTTTAGGTCTTACAAAATATTATTCTAAAAATGCTAAACCCATTTTTAGCTGGCAGGACATACAAAAACAGGCAACAGGCTGGATGTAGCTTAAGCCATACCTCAGCACCCAGATAATGACTGTATAGAAGGGGAAGTGTCTTGTAAAATTGTTCAGATTAAGACATAAATGGTTAATAATAACTTTATTGTATTTCAACTTCCAGAGATATTTTCATTCTATCAGTGCCATACTCCCATGAAATAAAGCTCCTACTGTGGAATTTCAGATATTATAAACATATTAATGGGGTGCAGACACCAAGTGAATTAGAAAGCCTTCCAGGGACTCCCACAAGATCACATTAATAGGGAAAGACAAAGAAAAACATGAATTGATGTCTCTAGATACCACAATCTTTCCTTATACCACAACCTGCTAACCCCAAGAGGAAAAGTGAATGAAGCCAAGGTAGCACAGGTAGAAGTTGATAGAGTGGTGATTCCAGTCTGGGTCATCCCTCCCTGCTGTCTGTGCATGTTGCATTACGGATCACCAAAGAGACAGAATGCAGCTCAATTTTCAACATTGTCGAAAATAGGGACAGCTATGAAAGGGCTATGATTGATGCCATGAGGGTAAGGTGCTAATCTAAAATCAAACATGGCATTGCCTCCTCAGATCTTACATGGATCAAAGTGGCATATGAGAAACAAAAAATATATTGGGTGTGCATTTATCAGACAAGGGGTTGATTTTCAAAATATATAAAAAACTCATACAACTCAACACCACCTGATCAAAAAATGGGCAAAGGATATGAACTGAGATTTTTCCAAGGAAGACAGCCAACAGACACATGAAATGATGCTCAACATCACTAATTATTAGGGAAATGCAAATCAAAACTACAATGAGCTATCACCATACACTGATCAGAGGGGCTATAATTACCAAGAAAAAAAAAAAAACAACAAATGTTGGAGAGGACATGGAGAAAATGGAACCCTCATACACTGGTGGTGGGAATGCAAACTGGTGCAGCCACTATGCAAAAGAGTATGGAGAGTTCTCAAAGAGTTAAAAATAGTAATACCATGCCATCCAGCTATCTCACTAGTGGTATTTACCCAAAGAACTTGAAATCAATGATCTAAAGAGACTTATCCACCCCTATGTTCATTGCAGCTTTTTTCATAATAGCCAATTTGTGGAATCAACCCAAGTGCCCTTCTACAGATGAATGGATAAAGAAGATGTGGTATATATATATACAGTGGAATACTACTCGGCCATAAAAAGATAACATTGTCACATTTGCAACAACATGGATGGACTTTGAGGGTATGACACTAAGCAAAATAAGCCAGACAGAGAAAGACCAATACTGCATGATTTCACTCATATGTGGAAGATAACAAATACATGGATAAACAGAACAGATTAGTGGTTACCAGAGGGGAAGGGGGCTGAGAGATTGGCAAAAGGGACAAAGGGGCA
The DNA here is from genome assembly GCF_021613505.1 of Equus quagga. Lineage (NCBI taxonomy): Eukaryota > Metazoa > Chordata > Mammalia > Perissodactyla > Equidae > Equus > Equus quagga. The sequence continues at coordinate 373,973 of NW_025795545.1, forward strand.
CATATTTATGGTGATGAATAAAAATTAGATTACTGGGGGTGAGCATGATGAAGTATATTCAGGAATTGATAAAAAATAATGTATACCCCCAAATTACACAATGTTACATACCATTATAAACCCAATGAAATTACTTAAAAATATATATATGTTGGGAGTGAATACAATTTCAGATCCTCCATAGAGAATGGTAACAAGTGGCATTTGTATCTTAATCTCATCCAAATTGTGTCTTTAAGCAATGTTTCTTTTGTCATCATTGCTCAGACTTATTAATGTGTTTTCTTCTCTGATGATGGCAGATTTATTAACATTAAGATATTGAATGTGGATTGTTTGTTAATTGGAGTGATTTTATAATGCAAAGTGAAAATCTCATAATTTCCATACAAAGAAAATAATCATAATGTATAATCTAGAAATTGAAGCCTAGAATTGGATGTTGAAGCCATAGGACCTTCTTTATCCTTCGCACCATCATGTAAGGACATGGACACCACAGACAATATGGCTTTTTTATATTCTATTATCCACTAGTTTATTTAATTTTCTGTTCATTTATTCAACTAAAATTTTCTGAGACCATAGTTTGTTCATAAAATTATGCTAAGCAGTGAAGTAGAACAGAAAGGTAAATATCTTCCATCAAGTAGGTTTCAAGGTACATACATCCATAAATATAAATAATATAAAGTATAAAGCACTAAATGCTGTAAGAAATAGTCCAGATGAGCAAGGGACAGTCAGTTTTCAGAGGAAGTGGGTTTTTCCAACTCAGGTAAATTGGCAAAGGTTTTATGAAGAGAACATGACTGTTAGACTTTTTAAGGAATCTCAGTTTGAACAGACTGATATGGTGAATGTTTAGAACAGAGAAGGAGCCAAGCCCCTCTGGAATTGCATGGGAAGTTGGAGACCATCCAGGCTGATAAAGGGATGAATTTTATTCCCTCTCTGACAGTGGAAAGTCAAGCTTTCTTGGATTCCCAGGAAAAGTTCAGGGACTACTTTGCAAAGATGTGTCTTCAGCCATTCAGTAAATTTCTTATTGGTACCCAAATCCTTATTTATAAAATGAACTTTACAGAAATTAAGGAATGACAAATATCTAAAGAAGATAAATAATTTTATATTTTATTATTTTCATGATGGTGAAAATAGAATGAAAGTTGATACAAAAGGTAGAAATCAGATAGAAAATCATTTATAAACACAAGTTCTGTAGGGAATTAGGGTTTAAGGATTGCAGCAACAAAGTACTAGGGGAGTTTGAGATATCCTTGTGGTATGTAAAGAAATAGAAACATTAATACGCATCATCCTAGGCCAGTGTTATAAAAAATAAAATAAAATAGGATAAAAATATGAATAGGTTAACATTTACTATCTTCCTCACAGCTGACTAAAATCAGAAAGCTTACCTGGTCACTGTTCATGCTAATTTGTTCAAGTTTTCATTTTTATCACACCCTTGAATTCACTTTCTTGCCCACAAACTCTTCATGGCCATTTTCACCTCTGCATTTCTGAGCCTATATATGATGAGGTTCGGCATAGGGGTGATGACTGTATAGAACCCCACCACCAGTTTGGCCTTAGTGAAGGTGCGGGGGGCTGCATGTAGAGGAAGATGGCAGGTCCAAAGAACAAGATGACCACGGTGATGTGAGAGGCACAGGTGGAGAGGGCTTTGCGCCTCCCCTCTGCAGAATGGCTCCTCAAGTTGACCAGGATGACGATATAGGAAGACCCCTAGAGGAGGAGGGAGAAGATAGAGAATAATCCACTGTTGGCCAGCACAATAACCCACTCCACAGAGGTGTCAGTGCAACAAATCTTGAATAAAGGAAGGAGGTCACAGAAGTAGTGGTAAATCACATTGGGGCCACAAAAGGATAATTGGAAAGTAGCAATGATCTGAACCATGGAATTAAAAAATCCCCCAAGCCAGGAACCAACCACCAGATGGTGACACATAGGCCTCCTCATAATGGTTGTTTAGTGAAGGGGTTTGCACATGGCCACATAGCGGTCATAGGCCATCACCGTGAGAAGGAAGATCTCAGTAACACCAGGGAAGTGGAAGAAGAATATCTGAGCCAGACAGCCCTCAAGGAAGATGGTTTTGCTCTTGGCAAGTAGGTCTGTGATGAATTTCAGAACAATAGTAGATGAGTAATTGATCTCCTCTGGGACAGGTACCTAAGGAAGTAATACATGGGGGGATTCAGACTCTTACTGACACTGACTGTCACAACAATGAGGCCATTACCCAACACCATGGCCAAGTACACAGGAGAAACACCACAAAGCACTTTCTCTGAACCTCTGGATCCTTGAAAAGACCGGCTATAATTAACTCAGTCATGTTATTTGCACTGTCCAGGAAATCCATTCAGATATGCTGGATGTGAACTATGGAGAGACTTGCAATAAAGCAAACACTGATTGCAACCAATTTGCCTCACTTATATCACATTAGACAGTGTAAACCACTTTGCATACAAACTTATCATGAATTCATTCATTTATCCAATATGTACTCAGCATTAAATATTATAAATCTAACAAAAGTTTCATATTAGAAAATGAAGGTTCAGAGAAACGGTTATTTATTCAGGATCCCACAGAAAGTAGTGAATTCTTGGACTCAGAACTGAGCTTTCTCACTTCAGTCCAGGGTTCCTTCTGATTCTGCAATGGATATTCTGAATTTGGGGGCCAATGAAGTTCATAGCACATATTTTTATTATCTTCATTGTGTTTTCAATGTTCTATCTTATTGGGGAATCCCCATGACACACTCCCGCTCCTAAATTCCTTCTTTCTTTCATCTCTGAATCAGTGAATCATCTTCTTACCAATAATTCTTCTCTTTCCAAAAGGTCCTCTGTACTGTTTGTTCACTTAGTTATACCAGCCCTTAACTTATGTCAGTTTCCTTCTGTCAGTTATATCAGAAGCCTTGCAGCTTCAATAACTATGTTTATATAACAAATGTGCAAACATTTCAAGAGAATTCAACTTACTAGTTTGTCTCCATCATTTCACTATTATATTTATACCTCCTCCCCCACTGCTGAAACTACTGAGAGATCCTGAACTCAGAGAGCTTGTCCTCTAGAATACTGGTATGGCTAGTAATCCTGCTTGGCTGCCTTCCAAGTTGGTAGTCAGCAGCAAAGTATAAGAAGAGTGAGGATCCCTCTATATGTTACTCCTCTGGAACAGATACTCAGTGAGCACCTCTTATACATATATACACAACTCCCAACTATACAGAAGAAATACAGATCACAATACACACTCAAGTTAAGAATGTCATGTGATTCAAAACAATATTCTCTATATTAAGGTGCCAATCAGTAATTTTTTCATCACACATATTCCAAGAGAAACAATAAAGAAAAAGTATGAACATTTTTACTCTCTACTATACATTTTATCCTCATTACTTTTCCCTCTGTCTTTAATGTCACACTGAAATTTTCAAGAAACATAATTTTGAAGAAGAAAAATACATGTGAACTGTAAGGGCCAAAATTGACAAAAAAACCAAAAGTCAGTGATGCAGATAGATGGAAACAAAGCAGTGTGTATCAGAATTCCTCAGGTAGGGACAGATGCAGAAATTTGAAAGTAAATGAAGTCAGTGAGTGTTTAAAATTAAGAAACTGATATTCTGGAACAAGAAAATTGTAGATAAAGAGGTCATAGCATGTCAGATCCACAGAGCATCTTTGATCCTTCACTTTATAATCCCTAATCAGTCCTTTGTGTACTTGGGCACCGGAGAAAGCCCCTTATTGCTCATGTAAATGCTCCTTTTTGCCTAACCTATCTTGAATAGGTGTCTGTTTCTTGTAAGCGAAATTCCTTAAGATGTAAACTTAGGGAAAAGCAAAAGTGGAACTGAAAATCACTAAAAACAATAAGTTCAAAATACAATTACTAGTTAGAAAACACAACTGAGGGGCCGGCCCGGTGGCACAGCAGCTAAGTTCACCTGTTCCACTTCTCGGTAGCCTGTGGTTTGCCAGTTCGGTTCCCGAGTGTGGACATGCCATCGCTTGGCAAAAGCCATGTTGAGGTAGGCATCCCATGTACAAAGTGGAGGAAGATGGGCATGAATGTTAGCTCAGAGCCAGTCTTCCCCAGCAAAAAGAGGAGGATTTGTGGTAGTTAGCTCAGGGTTAATATTCCTCAAAAAAAAGAAAACACCACCAAACAAATATTGCATTTATAATAACCAATAAATATTTTTAAATAAAAAGTTTGAAATGCGACATATTAGGGCTTGCCTGGTTGCATAGTGATTAAGTCTGCACACTCTGCTTCAGGGCCCCAGGGTTTGTAGTTTCAGATCCCAGGCACAGACCTACACCTGCTCATCAATCCATACTGTGGCAGCATCCCACATACAAAATACAGGAACATTGCCACAGATGTTAACTCACGGCCAATCTTTCTCACTACACACACAAAAAGAGAAAAATTAATTCTTTTAAATAATAAAATGTGAAATATTTCTACAGATAAGTATACTGTGCAAATAAATATACAGATACAAACCATAAAACTCTACTGGAGAAAAGGAAAGAATATATAAATGGAAATACATTCTTACATGCACCAAAAAAACTTACAGAATAATATTTTTAAGTAGTAATATGCTACATAAAAAAGATTTCATCTCTCCCTAACTTTATCTTCAAATGTAGTGCATCCTCAATCAAAATCTGATGGAATTTTTCTTTATAATTTGACATATCTATTCTGAAGTTCAACTTCAAGAAAATATTTTAAAATACATATAAACATACTAAATAAATATTCTTTAAAAATTTAAAAATTTCAAAGAAAAGTTCTGCAAAATTGTCCTTCAGATATAGGTTTTTAAGTGGTTATAGTTAAAGCACTTTGATACCAGTTCAGGAATAGATAATTACATAAATCTTAGAAGCTGACATAATTCCACATAGCAACTTATGATATAAAAGTAGAAATAAAGTAGCTTATTCAAAAGATGATGTTAAGACAATTGGTTCACCACTTGGAACCAATTAAACTTTATGTCCAACTTATTACTTACATCAAAATAAATGGTTAATTAAAGATCTAGAAGTAAAAATTTAAAATGTTAAAGAAACTAGTGAATAAAATAATAATTTGGGGGTAGAAAGGCATTTGAAAGTCTTGCAGAAATGTTCGAATTACACTATACAAAAAAACTAAAACTTCTGAGCAACAAAAAAGCATAAACAAAGTTGTTCTACAAATGAAGCAATGGTAAAAAGGCTTAAAATATATATGAACAGGCTTAAACTTGACATAAAAATGGTCTTCTAAATCTAACATAAATATATATGTATCTGAATAGAAAATGGACAAAGAATACAAAAACAGACAACTCACAAAATAATAAGTAAAAAGATCAATATACATATGAAAGGACTTTGTCTCACTAATAATCAAATAAGTGCTCACAAAACATAAAAATACTATTTTTAACTATAAGTAAAAGATTGGTACTTGGAGAGCTGGTAAAGGTGAGAATACAAACAGTCTAACACTCAGTTGCAGGAGTCGAGGTCAGTATAACTATTCTGGAGAGAAAACTGACAAATATTGACAAAACTGTATCAAATATATACACTCTTCTGCCTCAAATAAATATTCCAAGGAGACACTGGTTAATTACAGAAGTGTTGGAGGTAGTGCCGTGCTGGAGCTGGCTCACATTGGCTTAGGAGAACCTGTTGAATACATTATTCTCAAGTCTATGTTTAGTGATGTCACATTGGTAGTTTGAAATCAGCCTTGATTATAGCGTCGATTGAGGTTTATAATCTGGTACAAGTGGCCTTCCTAAAACTGAATTCCAGAATTAGGCAAAGGTACCCACCCAGCCACAGCAGCATTGCTGATTTCCAATGTGCAAATGCTACAAATTAGGGCTTTTTATTTAGGAGAGCCAGTGATTAAACATTTACCAGCACACTATCACTTTAGAGGCTAAGAGAGCATTACTTCCCCACTCCTCATGTCTCCTTCCCTCCTCCTGATGTGGAGGAAGCAAGAACAACATAACTCTTAGCCCCACTCCGCCACAAGGGAAGTAGAGCAAATTTGGAAGGAGAGATTAGGAATGCAAAAATGGGCCTTTCTTCTCTCCTCTTTTTCTTGGAGTGAGATGTTGCAGTGAGCACACTTTCTATACTGCCCCAGGGGCGACCTATGTCTCTATGAGATATGGACCAAGGTACTCTGTAGGTTAGGTCCAATGCTGTCATGACTGAGTGGGTACCTTTGCCTAATCGTGGAATTCAGTTTTAGGAAGGCCACTTGCACCAGATTATAAACCTCAATCTACATTATAATCTTTTCCAGTAACAAAGGTGATATTTTTTTCCCAACCTAAATACCTTATTCTTATGCCTTGATTCTGAATTAGTCAAGCATTCATACAAGGAAAAGATAAATATATTAAGTTTATTCAAATACACAAATGGTGGTTCCCTCAATGGGTTTATAAGAGGAAAAGAAAAACTATAACAACCTAAATATTCATCTAAGTCGTGGTAGGACTGTCTGTCTACACAAATAAGATAGCAATTTAATTTCTTGGGAAGAATATGTGCTATGGGACAAGAAGAAGAGGAATGGCAATGTGTAGAAGAAAAAGGGATCGGTCATTCATGAAAATAGAAAGAAACTGCCTACCCAAGAGCTAAAGTTTCCAGGAATATGAGTGCAGCAGAGAAATTACATTAATACCCATGACCAAACATAAGCAAAATTGCTAAATTCATCAGTTGGTGCCCTTTCCTGTAGCAATGTTGTGGATACCAGGAACTCAGAATAACTAGGAATATCTGGAACAATCTCAGCACCTTGGAAAACCAAGTAGCTGAATGATTAAAAGATAAGATTGTGAGGCTCAAGAATCACCTTTTACCACATCCCCACTCAGAAGCCCAAGGAAAAGATTTGGACAGAGATTAGGGTTGCAGCTGATGAGAAATAGCTATGGAGTAGAAGGAGACCTACAGGCAAGTGTGACCTGGAAGATACTTTGATGCCACTACTTTTACAGCAATTGATACATTCTTTATAATTGTAATTCTGTGTCTGTATCTTCTACTGAAAGATACACTATCCTAGTATTCCTAATTATCTGTTCAATATTTTCCTCAAGTCTTTATTATTAATTGCATTTTGGTTGATAATAACAGCTAGTACTTAAATAATACCATGTGCCACACACTTTATGTGTTCTATGTACTTTAATTTACTCAATTCTCAGAAGAAAAAAAAAAAACCTGTGATGAGGGCATTATTATTATCATCCTTTTTTTATGTATGAAGAAATAGAAGCACAGATAAGTGAATTAACTAGCCTAAGGTTACATAGCAGTGGAGCCAAGATTTCAATCCAAGCAGCTTAACCACAGATCCTATGCTTTTTACCTGCTACCCTATACAATTTCTAGGTATATAACAGAGAAATGAAGGGTTAAAACTAAATATATCCTTTGTTAGAAGTCCAAAGTATATTTATTCACTGACATAAAGAAATGTTTTTATCAGCATGAGCTCATTATTTTTTTGATCCATTAGCGAAACTAAGAAAAATAGCCTAGGACCAATCAGAGAGATCACTCAGAGGTAAGAAAGGAATCATGTAGGGTCCAGTTTTTCCAACCTTCTTCACTAAGAAAAGGAATACCTGACAGCCTTCCTCTTTGAAGACCACCTTTTCCTTCTCTGTCATCTCTGCCTTTTCTGTATTTATTCCTCTCTCTTCTACCCCACCCTTCACCTTTTCCCACCATCTCTTTCACTGAGCTAGTAAGAAATATTTCCTCTTTCCCCACATTGCAGCCTCACCAAAAATGAACAGAATATGTGACCAGCATGTAAAATCCTAAATCAACATCGGAGCATGTAGACTCTACATCAGGTGACTTTCTGGACTCTGGACCAGAGCATAATTATAGACTGCAGACAATGGCCAGATAAAATGAGAGAGAGCTTGACATGCCAATGTGACCGATCTCAGTGTGAAGTAATGGAACATCCATCCCAATCATGTGCCCCCACTTTGTAGTTCCCTGATGGTATCTCACAAAATCCCAAAATTGCAAAAGACTTTAAGTTCATCAAATTTTGTGTTTTGCATAATGTTATCACAATAAAAATAAATATATAAACTGAATTCAATACTCAAAAAATCTTTAAACCCAAACGGCTGGTTTTACAAATGAATACTTATGACTCAAAGACAAGAACTGACTTGCTCAATGTCATATGCCTGCTTAGAGACTTTGCACCTTATTTCCAGCCATATCACCTAGCTTTAGGTCAGAAAATATGGTGTGGTTTCATTCTACCTTAGAACAAGAATTGAATCAGATGGATCTGCAATGCACTCAAGTGCCTCCAATTCAGCATGAAGTTAAACAAATGCCACAGAAATTAGCCAACTAAGGGATTTTAAGATTCTGATTTTCATGTGGAAAAGCTACCCACCCAACAAAATTCCAAGAGTTACGATTAAATGCTTAGGTCCTTGAACCATTTAAAGTAAATTCAACCACACACTATAATCAAGGGAACGACTTCCTCATCGAATTTTCTTTCTCTTAGGTGAAACTTTGCCAAATAAACTACGACTTAGGGAAAGATTCAAAATCTGTTTCAGTTACTTTAGTGAGATTTCTTTAAAGTTTTTGCACCCAATAATGAGGTAGTAAGAGAAGAAAGTTGAAGGAAGGACATAAATGGAATTTTTTCCAGACTGGACTATGGAGAATGAAAAGGAGTACGAACAGAGTTGAAAACTAGGACTGAACAGGGAGAAAGGAGACCTGGGCACTAGCTCTCATTCAGTAAATGTATTTTTTAGACAATAAATATAATATAATCTCATTAAGGAAAAATTGGTAGCATGCAAATGGGAAAAATTATTATTTATTTATATTTATTCCCATTTATTATTTATATCCTTTTAGGTGCAGGTTTGATTGCATGTAACAGAAAAAAGGCAACTTATGAGATAGAACTGCAAAAGTACAGAAAGTCCAGCACTGTTGTGGAGGTCGAACAATATTACCACAAGAAAAAAACTTTTGTAACTATGTATGGTGACAGATGTTAACTGGACTTATTGTGGTGATTATTTTGTAAAATATACAAATATCAAATCATTACATTGTACACTTGCAACTAAACTAACATAATGTTATGTCAATTATACCTGAATTTAAATATATAAAATGTTAGACTTCAGCAATCAGACCCGAGTTTCCATTTACTGAGGTATGAATGACTGTGGGAGAACAATCGCAGGGAATAATAAGAATTCTGCTTTGCAAATTATAAGGAAGTTACCTCTCAAAATTCCCAATAGATTTTATCAATATGGCAACATTGGTTATTCCCAAATTCAGTCCCCCTCAGAAGCAAGTATCCCCCTAGGCCCCCAGCTAGCAAGTATCCATAGACAAGACACCATTGTGTAAATCTCAGAACCCAAAGCTGAGGCTGAAACATCCATCCCTGGACAACAGAGACCAAGAAAGACCATTTTAAAAGGGGAAGATGAGCAGTTTAATTTTGAGTGCATCACCCCTCCCCCAGCTCTTAGCTCTACTACCCACATAGTATGCGTCTTTGTGAAAAGGTTTTGTTATTTTCTTGGAATAGGGTAACAATTCATATCTGACATGGTCATTGCAAGAATTAGAGGTGAGATAAAATATACAAGGCACTTAACAGAGTTGCCTGACAAATAGGAAGTTCTCAATAAATAGCAGGTCTTATTAGCTCAGATTTCCTGGTATTTATTTACTTTTCTCTCTACTTTCCCTTCCCCCTTTGCTCAACACAGAGAGTTAGTTGTTAAGAAATTACCTCCTCTTCCCTCCAGCACTTACTCAAATAAAACTCTCACCCTAGAATCATGGATTACAGGGTAAACTATTGATTACATGTAAAAGCCTAGGTAGGTAAATGATAGTCTGGACCTTACCTAGGTAGAATTTTATCCTCTGACATGAAGCTCCAATGAGAGAAATCTGACAAGGTCAAAATAATAAATTGATAGTGAGCCTGTAAGATCTACTACTATGAGCTCTATGTCACATCCCAAGGGCCTCCTTCTCACAATTCACTCTAGACTTTCAACTGGTACTTCATGGAACCTCAGAATGGGAATGCCAAAAAGAACTTTAGGACACATTCTCTCCTGCCATCTCCATTTTACACAAGCAGAAACTGAGGCTCAGGGAGTAAAAGTGACCCAGCCTAGATCACACAGCACTTTGTGGCCTCTCACATTCAGTCAACCTGAGAAATCCTCTGGGTATGGCATTCTGTATCTTGTTTTGGGAATGCCCAGTCTTAGAGCAAGGAGTTGAACATGAAAATTATTCTCTTTAGGCTCAGGAAAAATTTATTCCTCTGTTGCAAGAGCTCATCACTCAAAGGGATGACCTGCACTGAGGAGACTGAAGGGGTGTGCACAGGAACACAAGAGGCTCTCTTCATTACAAAACTCTTCCACCAGGCTCTTTCCTCTGCATTGAAGGCCCCCAGTGGGCTAAGTCACTTCATCTCAGCTAAGGCATCAGGTGAAACTGAAGAAACTTTAGAGTGTAAAGGAAATTTGTAGACCATTGCTCAATCTCCATAGTTTACAGATGAAGCAAATAAGGGCCACAGAGTTTAGTTGACTTCTCAAAGTCATACAGCTAACTATTGGTCAAGTTGCCGAGGCACTCTTTCCCTGATACTAGGATTCCTTTCTAGTGATTTTGATTTTGTGATTATTATTGCCAGTTAACAGTGTCAATCTTGCTTCCACACAACAAAATTTCCTGGGTCCTGTGATCTATTAGAAAATGAACAGGGTATGGTGATGTGGATGAATCACAAAAGGAAGGATTTGGCAAATCAGTCTCATGGCCAATCTTTAGATCAATTATTTAGAAACAGAAAAGTAGCTACCGAAAACAGCCAATGAGTGAGTTTTAGATCTTGTTTTTCAGTTTAGAAAACACACTCACTCACTGGAAGACCAAGGATTATTTTTTAATTTGGAGATACTTGTGCTATTTAAAATAAACTGACCCACACACTGTGATCAAAGTATTTAATTCCAGGTGGAATTTCTTATCTCCAGTGTGAAACTTTGCCAAGAAATTGTGAGTTACAAAAAGGTTCAAAATGCGTTTTAATTAATTTCGTTGGAGAAATTTGACAGATTAAAAACATCTAGTAATTATGTTCTGAGAGAAAGAAGCTAAAGACATGATATTAGGAATGTTTTTGCCTGGATTTTCTGAGTCACCATGGGAGTATGAGACTGAAGGAAGAAGAAAAGTGAGGTCATGTCCTTGGAAAGGGGCTTCCAGCTGGGTGACTTAGGCAAGTCCTTTCACCTCAGCAGTCTGAAGTTCTACAGATGTAAAATGACAGAATGAGACTAGATAATCTTTCATGTTCCTTTTCACTCTAACATTCTATGCTTCAACATCACTTAGAATCATATGCCTGAAACACCCCATCCATTATGATGATGATAATAATGATGATGATGATAGCAATAATTGCCACTTATTGAGTATCTACTATGTGCCAGGCACTATACCAGATATTTTGCAGCCATTGTCCCTAATAGTCACAGCAAGCTTGAAAGGCAAATTTTCTTATTGAACACTTTTGTTTCCTCCATAGCATCTATTTTCCTCTATTCCTGTCAAAACTACCCAGATTTTGCTTTGCAGAAGCCACACCTACCCAATCCCAGCCAAACTTGCCTTAAGCAGATGACAAGCAGGTTGGCATAAGCAGATCTCCATAAATCACCTCTTGGCCACAATATTGGTTTAGGAATTGAAAGCAACCCAGTCAGGGAGATAGGGAGGCATTTGAGGGATTCACAGGTAAGAAGCATACTCTATCTTAGGCAGATCATATCAGAAAAGAGAGAAATATTTGCTTAGTTTTCAGCAAGTCTGTGTGGTCTGGAACGCAGCAACCACTTTGTGACAAAGAGGAATCATAAGCTTTCTGAGGGCCATCACATGAAACACAGTCAGCATTACAAAGGGAAGAATGTCAAGAAGGAAAAAAACTGGGTAGTGGTAACATGTGATCCACTGTATCAAGTCTCACCTGGAGCCTGCCTTACCTCTGGCTTTCTCAGTTACATGAGATCATAAATTCTATTATTGTTTAAAATGCACAGAATAGCATCTTCTGTCAATTGAATCATAAAGAATCCTAACTGATACAATGTGATTATTTTCATCATACAGTTGGGATTCTGTGTCTGAAAGGAGGTATCTATTTATGCAAGGTTACTCAATGGTTGGGTTTATAGTTGTCCTATTTATATTTCAAAAAAAAATATTGTGACAAAAATGAGACCAAATAAATGAAAATGCTGAAGTCCACAAGAGAAAATGTATCTAAATACAAGTAATATACTCATAAACAGTGTTAGTGTTTATCTCTGGGAGTTGAATTATCACGGTGTTTAGAATTTTTTATTTATTATTGGTAGCTTCCAAATATTTCTAAAATATCTATAGTATTTATATTAAAATGTATCTTTAAAAAAATAGATTATTTCTAAAGATTCAAGAAACACTCTCTGCAAAAATCAAAGAAAAACTATCCTGGAAAAGAAAGCAAACAGAAATGTCTGATTCTCATAGACATCATAAATTCCAAATTTGGTGACTGTACTGTTAAAACTCAGGAAGGAAATATAATTTAGAATTTTAAAGGATTCTTCATTATGAGGTCATACCACTGGCCATTTCCTTCTGGTAATTGCAGACTGGTAAAAATATGAAACACAATAGTCTCATGAATTCCAGATTTTTACATTTTGTGCACTCATTTAAAGTGTAGGTCTTTGTGTCAAATTTTATAGGAGAAGTGGCACCAAATTAGAATCCAGACAGTAGGACTGAAAATAATTACCACTATTTCTTTTATAAAACAAAGAAGTCTCTGATAAAAATATTTCTTCATTCTCTTTGGTTGCAGATGCTGCTAATACCTTTATTATCTGTACTCCATTCTATTCCTGCACAGACGAAAATAATCACTATCCCAGAATCCCTGGCAGCTAGACATGGCCATATGATCCAGGGCTGGCCAATGATATGTAAGCAGAGGTAACTGGTAGAGGATTTGGAAAGTTTTTTAAAGAGGTAATGCTTAATTGGTGTGCCCAGTCAGAAGCTTGGTCTTCATTCTGTACTCTGCTTCCTTCCTTCCTCTTCCTGCTCACTGTGTGGAAAAGAGACTAAAGGAGAAGGAGCTATACCACTTGCACACTCAAAACCACATCTACAGAATGAAGAAGAATTTTAAAAAAAACTATATGCAAACAAAACTAGGCTGAAAAAATCTGAAAATGTGAATCAGAGTACTTCTACTAGTAGAAATACTGAAAATTCGATATTAAAAACACAACCACAAAACTAAAAAAATCTGCAACATAGTACTCTAAGCTGAATTAACTATACTCAAACTTTTATGGATATGAAGATAAAACAATGATTTAAAAATGCAAAATGTAACGGAAATGAATTTTAGAAATCAAGAAGGAATGAAATGAGTTAATTAAGCTCAAGAAAAAATAAAAATAGAAAAATCATCTTAGTAATGAAAATTAAAGTATCTAAGGGATAATGTTCAAATTAAAATATAATAAAGTTCATGAAAGTAAGTCTCATACTCAGCCAAAGGCAATAAAATGAGATTTAAAAGAAGTAAAAAGGGTCAGAGAAACAGCTAAAAAAGGAAGTTAAACAAAGGAGGCCCAAGATATGTGTAATTGGTGCCCCCCAAAAAACAAAATCAGAATACGGGAATAGAATCCAATATAAAACTATAATCCAAAAATATGTTCCATAGATTTTTAAATATCTAAATCTACACATTGTAAAGATCCACTGGATACCAGGAAAAATAGAGGCAGAACAATAATCTCTGACTCATATTCTAATAAAACTATTAGACATTAAAGCTATGGAAAGAAATTCTTAGGAACTCTAGGCAAAATGATGAAATAAGGTACAAAATCAAGAGAATTCTGATAGCATTTGAGTTCCCAAAAACAGCATACAAATCAAGACAACTGCATAGCAGTATTTTCAAGAAACTTAAGAAAGTATAAACCAGAATTTTACACCCTGACAAGCTGTCTTTCAATAAAACATCAATTTTGAGGGCCACCCAGAGATCCCATGGGAGTGGTCTGGGGCTGGGTGGAGCTCCAGTGGCCAGGCTCCACAGCCCAGGGGGAAACTCCACAGTCTCACACCAGGGGCAGGGAAAGCCTCTACTCACCATTAGCAGAGAGGCCCCGCCGAGCATTCAGAATGCTGAGAGGCTCCCAAAGAGGAGGATCCCAGGCAGCGCATCAGCCCACCAGCTGACGCCAGACTCATGGACTCCAGCTTTGTCCCAGAGGGGGCAAGCGGCAAACAGAGATCCTGTGGGAGTGGTCAGTGGCTGGGTGGAGCTCTAGTGGCCCAGCTCCATGGCACAGGGGGAAACTCCTCAGTCCCGCACCAGCAGCAGGGAAAGTCTCTACTCGGCATTAGTGGAGATGCCCTGCCCAGCATTCAAAACACTGAAAGGCTCTGAGAGAGGAGGATCCTGGGCACAGCAGCAGCCCGCCAGCCACCTCTGACTCACAGACTCCGGCTGTGTCCCAGAGGGAGCAAGGGACACCCAGAGATCCTGTTGGAGTGGCCAGGAGCTGGGTGGAGCTTTGGTGGCCCAGGTCCACGGCTTGAGGGGAAACTCTACAGTCCCATACCAGCGGTAGGAAAGCCTCTACTCTCCCTTAGCAGAGAGGCCCTTCCCAGCAATCAGAATGCTGGGAAGCTCCGGGAGAGGATGATCCTGGGCAGAGCAGCAGCCCTCCAGCCACCTCTGACTCACAGACTCCAGTGGTGTCCCAGAGAGGGCAAGAGTCATCCAGTGATCCCATGGGAGTGGCCAGGGGCTGGGTGGAGCTCCAGCAGCCTGGCTCGATCATGAAGGGGGAAAATCCATGGTTCCACAGCAGCCACAGTGAAAGCGTCTGCACAGCACTAGTGGAGAGGCCCTGACTGGCAATCACAAGGCTAGAAGGCCCTGGGGCAAAAGCAGCACAGCTAGGTGAGCTAACCACAGACTGCAGAAGATACCCATAGCTCTGCTGGGAGCTATAGTGAACAAGTGAGATCTTGTGGGCCCTGACAGTGACACAGCTGTGAATATAGGTGATCCTGCTCCCAGCCAATGGGAAAGCCCATAACACCACTGCAGACTCTAAGGAGGGAGCATGTCTAGGTGGTCTGCAATAGCAAGCACCAGCAGCCTGAGGCACCCTTGTGATTGCCCCCACCACTGACAAGGGACCCCACAGGACCACTGTGACTATGAGAAGGTCCAGTCAGCAACAGCTGACAGGGTTCCTGGTTGGTGCAGTCTAAACATTTGCATACCCCCACACCAGTAGAAACAAGTGGAAACAGTAACTGAACTCTGTCTCTATGTGGAGGCACAAATCTACACCATCAAGCAGTATGAAAAAATATATTAAACCTCCAGAACAGAAGGAAAATGACAAGTACCCAGAAAACAATCCCAAAGACAATGAAATCTATCACCTAAATGACGATGACTTCAAAATAGCCATTATTAAAAAACTCAACGAGTTAAAAGAGAATACAGATAGACAACTCAACGAGTTCAGAAGCTGCCACAAAAGAGCTTGATACTATAAAGAAGAACCAATCAAAAATACTGGAGATGAAGAACACAATGGAGGAGATTAAGAAAAATCTGGACTCTCTGAACAATAGGGTTGATAATATGGAGGACAGAATTAGCAATTTGGAGGATAGGAATATAGAAATGCTGCAGACAGAGGTGGAGAGAGAACTAAGACTAAAAAGAAGTGAAGAAACTCTCCGAGAATTATCCAACTCAATTAGGAGATGCAACATAAGGATTGTAGGTATACCAGAGGGAGAAGTGAAGGAGAAGGGAGCAGAAAGACTGCTCAAAGAAATAATGGCTGAGAACTTTCCAAGCCTGTGGAGAGAGATGGAGCTCTATGTGACAGAAGCCAATAGATCTCCAAACTTTATCAATGTAAGAAGACCAACCCCAAGACATATAGTAGTGAAGCTAGCAAAAGTCAATGACAAAGAGAAAATACTGAGGGCAACCAGGCAGAAGAAAATAACCTACAAAGGAAAGCCCATAAGGCTATCAGCAGAATTCTCAGCAGATACCTTACAGATTAGAAGAGAGTGGAATGATATATTCAAAACTCTGAAGGACAAAAACCTGCAGCCAAGAATACTCTACCTAGCGAAAATATCCTTCAAATACGATGCAGAAATAAAACTTTCCCAGATAAACAAAAGTTAAGGCAGTTCATTGCCACAAGATCTCCTCTTCAAGAAATACTCAGGAAAACCTTCATACCTGAAAACTCAAAAAAGGAAAAGGGTTACAAAATCCAGAGCAAAGGAGATAAGTAGAAGGACAATAACAGAAAGTAGCAGCTCTCCATCAGAACACGTTAGCAAAAGTTAAATAAAACATTAAAGTTAAAAAGAAGGGAGACACCAAGAGTAAATATAATCTTGTCATTTTAACCATAAACTCAAAACACAAGAAGGAAGAGAAAAACAAATCTGACAATAACAACCTAGAAGGGGAAGAGGAAAGAGGTGGAACGTTTTAATCTAAGGAAATAAGAGGCTATCGGACAAAGGACTATCTCATCTACAAGATGTGTTATACAAACCACCTGGTAACCACTAAACAAATAACAAGAATAAAGACACAAATTACAAATAAGAAGGAACCCAATACAGAAATTTACCTATTTGAATTAGTAGTCCAAAAATCATGGGAGGACAAACAAAGGAAATGCAAGAGAACTGGAAAAAAAGTGATAAAATGGCATCAGTAGGACCCATGTTTCAATAATCACTCTAAATGTAAATGGATTGAACTCTCCAATCAAAAGACACAGAGTGGCAGGATGGATCAAAGAACAAGACCCAACAATATGCTGCCTCCAGGAAGCACACCTCAGGCCCAAAGACAAACACAGACTCAGAGTGAAGGGATGGAAGACAATACTCCAAGCTAATAATGAACAAAAGAAAGCAGGTGTTGCCATACTTATATCTTGTCTGATATATATCTTGTCTGATTATATCTTGTCTAGTAGACTTCAAAGCAAAACAGATAAAGAAAGACAAAGAGGGGCAGTATATAATGATAAAAGGGACACTCCACCAAGATGACATAACACTTATAAATATATACGCACCCAACACAGGAGGACCAAAATTTGTAAAGTAACTCTTAACAAAACTTAAAGGAGACATCAACAACAAAACAATAATAGTAGGGGACCTCAACACCCCATTACCACCAATGGATAGATCATCCAGACAGAAAATCAATAAGGACATTATAGAATTAAATGAAAAATTAGACCAGATGGACTTAATAGATATACATAGAAAACTTCATCCAAAAACAGCAGGTTACACATTCTTCTCAAGTGCGCAAGGAACATTCTCAAGGATAGAACATATCTTGGGAAACAAAGCAAGCATCAATAAGTATAAGAGGGTTTGAAATAATATCGAGCATCTTTTCTGACCATAATGCTATGAAACTAGAAATCAACTACAAGAGTAAAGCTGGGAAAGGGGCAAAAATGTGGAGACTAAACAACATGCTACTGAACAAACAATGGATTATTGAAGAAATTAAAGAAGAAATCAAATATTATCTGGAGACAAATGAAAATGAAAACATGCCATACCAACTCATTTGGGTCGCAGCAAAAGCAGTCCTAAGAGGGAAATTCATTACAATATGGGCTCACCTCAGTAAACAAGAAAAATCTCACATAAGCAACCTCAAATGACACCTAACAGAATTAGAAAAAGAAGAATGAACAAAGCCCAAAGGCAGTAGAAGGAGGGAAAGAATAAAAATTAGAGCAGAAATAAACAATATTGAAACAAAAAAGACAGTAGAAAGGATCAACGAAACCAAGAGTTGGTTCTTTGAAAAAATTAACAAAATTGATAAACCCTTAGCCACATTCACTAAGAAAAAAAGAGAGAAGTCTCAAATAAATAAAATTAGAAATGAGAGAGGAGAAATCACAACGGATACAAAAGAAATACAAGGGATCCTAAGAGAATACTATGAAAAACTATATGCCAACAAATTGAACAACCTAGAAGAAATGGATAAATTCCTAGACTCTTACAAACTCACCAAACTGAATCAGGAAGAAGTAGAGAATCTTAATAGACCAATCATAAGTAAAGAAATAGAAAGAGTAATCCAAAACCTCCCCAAAAATAAGAGTCCAGGGCCAGACAGCTTCCCGGGAGAATTCTACCAAACATTCAAAGAAGATTTAATACATATCCCTCTCAAACTATTCCAGAAAATTGAAGAAGATGGAGCGCTCCCTAACACATTCTATGAAGCCAACATCACTCTGATCCCCAAACCTGACAAAGACAACACAAAGTAGGAAAACCACAGGTCAATATCGCTGAGGAACATAGATGCAAAAATCCTCAACAAAATTCTGGCAAACCGAATACAGCAATATATTAAAAAGATTATACACCATGATCAAGTGAGATTTATACCAGGGACACAGGGATGATTCAACATCTGCAAGTCAGTCAACGTGATACACTACATTAACAAAATGAGAAAGAAAAACCCCATGATCATCTCAATAGATGCAGAGAAAGCATTTGACAAGGTCCAACATCCATTTATGATAAAAACCCTCAATAAAATGGGTATAGAAAGGGGGTTGGCCCCGTGTCCGAGTGGTTAAGTTCGCACGCTCCGCTGCAGGCTGCCCAGTGTTTCGTTGGTTCGAATCCTGGGCGCGGACATGACACTGCTCATCAAACCACGCTGAGGCGGCGTCCCAGATACCACAATTAGAAGGACCCACAACGAAGAATATACAACTATGTACCGGGGGGGGCTTTGGGGAGAAAAAGGAAAAAATAAAATCTTTAAAAAAAAAATGGGTATAGAAGGAAAGTGCCTCAACATAATAAAGGTCATATATGGCAAACCCACAGCAAACATCATACTCAACGGACAAAAACTGAAAGCCATCCCTCTGAGAAAAGGAACAAGACAAGCATGCCCACTTTCACCACTCTTATTCAACATAGTACTGTAGATGTTGGCCAGAGAAATTCGGCAGGAAAAAGAAATAAAAGGAATCCAAATAGACAATGAAGAAGTAAAACCCTCGCTGTTTGAAGACTACATGATCTTATATATAGAAAACCCCAAAGAATCCATAGGAAAACTATTAGAAACAATCAACAGCTACAGCAAAGTTGAAGGGTATAAAATCAACATACATAAATCAGTAGCATTTCTATATGCTAACAATGAACTAACAGAAAAAGAACTCAAGAACTCAATCCCAATCACAATGGCAACAAAAAGAATAAAATACCTTGGGATAAATTTAACCAAGGAAGTGAAAGATCTATACAATGAAAACTACAAGACTTTCTTGAAAGAAATTGATGATGACATAAAGAGGTGAAAAGACATTCCATGCATGTGGATACTACTCAGGCATAAAAAAGGACAAAATCGTCCCATTCACAACACATGGATGGACCTTGGGGTATTATGTTAAGTGAAATAAGTTAGATAGAGAAAGAGGACCTCTGTATGACTCCGCTTATAGGTGTAAGTTAACATATAGACAAAGACAACTGATTGGTGGTTACCAGGGGCAAGCGGGCTAGGGGGAAGGCACAAAGGGTCAAGTGCTGTAACTACAACACGACGAACAATAACATACAACTGAAATTTCACAAGGTTGTAAACTATCATAATCTTAATAAAAGCAGCATTTCTGAGGAATCTATTATACAATGCACTTCATCCAACGAAACTGCAAAAACATCTATAAAGGTACTATCAGTTCTATCAGTTCTTTTTTCATGTATTTTCAAGGTTTTGTTGTCAAAGTGCATATACTTTTAGGATTATTATGTCTGCTTGGTGAATTGGTCCACCTATCATTATGCAACGTCTATACTTTTCTCTGGAAATATTCATCATAGTAAAGTCTACTTTGTCTGATATCAGCATAGTGTATTGGCAATGAATGTTTACTCAGGATGAATCTTCCTCATTAAAGAAGAAAGGTAAACTACCTTTGAATAAGATCAAAGTTAGTGGAATTACACTACTGATGATCAAAAGTTATTACAAGATTATAATTATCAATGCAAAGATAGGCAAATAAACCAGTAGCGTAGTGTCGAAAGTTCAGAGGCAGATACATACATATGTGGACATTCAATTTATTACAAAGTTGCACAGAAGAGCTATGGATAAATGATAGGCTTTTCAAAAAATTATTTTAGTTCAATTGAATATCCATATAAAAAAATACCTTCACCTTCCCCACACACAGTTCCCAAGAATTAATTCCAAATGGATTTTAGATCTAAATGTGTAAAGTAAAACAATAAAGTATCTAGATATTAATGTAACAAACTATCTTGATGAACTTGGAATAGGGAAGGATTTCTTTTTTTTCTCTAGTTACTGAGAAATAATTGGCACACATACCATATAAGTTTAAAGCATACAGATTCATGGTTATATTTACATATTGTGAAATGACTAACACAATAGGGTCAGCTAATATCCATCTTCTCACATAGATATAATTTAAAGAAAAGAGAAAAAAGGGAAAGACCTTTTTCCTTGTGATGAGAACTCTTCGAATTTACTGTCTTAACAACTTTCATATATATCCTACTGCAGTGTTAGCTATAGTCATCATGTTGTACATTAAATCACAAGTACAGATCTTTCTTGGCTTATGGGGTTATGTCCCAATAAACCCATCATAACTTTAAAATATTATTAGTCAGAAATGTATTTAATATATCTAACCTACTGAACATTGTAGCTTAGCTCAGTCTACCTTAAGCATGGTCAGAATATTGCATTACATTAGCTTACATTTGGGCAAAATCATGTAACACAAGGCCTATTATATAATAAAGAGTTGACTATCTCATATAAT
This sequence comes from Equus quagga, assembly GCF_021613505.1. Taxonomy (NCBI): domain Eukaryota; kingdom Metazoa; phylum Chordata; class Mammalia; order Perissodactyla; family Equidae; genus Equus; species Equus quagga. The sequence goes on from NW_025795545.1 coordinate 395,139, forward strand.
TTATTGAATACTGTACTGAAAGTGAACAACAGAATCAGGTGTTTACCCTGGTGATTGATTGGCTGACTGGAGCCTACTGCTGCTGCCCAGCATCACAAGAGACTATAGCAACAAATATCACCAGCCTCAGGAAAGATCAAAATTCAAAGTTCAGAGTATAGTTTCTACTGAATGCATATCACTTTTGCAACATCATAAAGTCAAACAATTGTAACAAACTATTGTAAGTTAGAGACTGTCTGTGCTTATTTATCTTATAACTGGAAGTTTGTAATTTTGATCACATTTCTCTTGTTCTCTCTCCCCCCAATCTTGTCCCCCAGTAGCCACAAATATGATCTCTTTTTCTATGAGTTCCATTTTTTTATATGCCACATATAAGTGAGATCATACAGTATTTTTCTTTCTCTGATTTACTTCACTTAGCATAATGCCTTCAAGGCCCAATTTTGTTGTCACAAATGATAGGATTTTCCTTGTTTTTATGGTGAATATTCCATTGTATATATTTACCACAACTTCTTTATCCATTCATCCATTCATGGACAGGTAGGTTGTTTCCATGTCTTGGCTATTATAAATAATGCTGCTATGAACATGCAGATACTTTTTCCAGTTAGTGTTTTTATTTCCTTTGGATATATTCCAGAAGTGCAATTAGTGGATCATATGTTAGTTATATTTTTTATTTTTTTGAGGATCCTCCATACTGTTTTCAATAGTGGCTGTATCAATTTACGATTTCAACTGTGCACATCCACAACAACATTTTTATCTCTTGTGTTTTTGATGATGGCCATTATAACGGAATAAGGTGATATATCATTGTGGTTTTAACTGGCATTTCTCTAATGACTAGTGGTATTGAGCATTATTTCATGTCCCTGTTGGCATTTCTTTGAAGAAATAGCTGTTCATGTCCTTCACCCATTTTTTAATTGCTATCTGGTTTTTGGATATTGACTTGTATGAGTCCTTTATATATTTTGCATTAAGCTCTTATCAGATATATGGTTTGCAAATACTTTTTCCCTTTCCATAAGTTTTCTTTTCATTTTGTTGATGGTTTCTTCTGTGGTGCAGAAGATTTTTAGTTTGATGTAGTCTCACTTGCTTTTTTCTTATTTTGTTGCTTGTACTTTAGGTATCATATCCAAAAATTCACTACAAGACCCATGTTAAGGAGCTTTATGCCTATGTTTTCTTCTAGGAGTTTTCGTGTCTTCAGGTCTTACATTTAAGTCTTTAATCCATTTTGAGTTATTTTTTGTGATTGGTGTAAGTTATAGGTCCGGTTTCATTCCTTTACCTGTGAATATCCAGTTATCCCAGTACCACTATTGAAAATACTATCTTTTCTTCATTGAATATTCTTGGCTCCCTTCTCAAATACTGTTTGACTGCATATGAATTTCTTAAAGAGGTCACAGAAAGTACTATTGTCTTATTCTGTTTGGGCTGCTGCAACAAATTGCCATAGACAGGGTAGATTATAAGCAACAGAAGTTTATTTTTCATAGTTCTGGATGAAGTGAAATCCAAGACAAGGCACTGGTATACTCAGTGTCTGGGGAGGGTACACTTACTGGTTCATAAAAGGCATCTTTTGCTGTATCTTCACACAGTGGAAGGTACAAGGTAGCTGTCTAGAGTCTTTCATGAAGGCTCTGCCCTTACTACCTAATTACATCCCAAAGGCCTCTCCTCCTAATACCATCACCTTGGAGGTTAGGATTTCAACATATGAATTCTGAGGGAAATAGACATTCAGTTCATAACAACTAACATAATGGAATAATAAATAAATAACATTAAAATTAAAGAACTTCTATTCATCAAAAAATACCATTAAAAGAGAAAATAAGAGCAAGCTACAAAACTAGGAGAGGAATGATATGGACATAGAGATATTGACATAGATATAGATATGACAAGGGGCTTTTACCCAGATTATATAAAATCAAGATTGTATAAAAAGAACATCTACAAATCAATAAGAAGAGATAGGTAAACCAAAGATGGAACAAAAAAAGGATGCATCATACAAAAAAAATCTAAATGGCATGAAACTCATGAAAAAATGTTGAACCTCAGTAAAATTCTAATTTAAAACACAGTAAAATACATAGAATTTAGATTATAGCTATATCTTGGCATTTGAGGATAGGCAATGGGATGGGCTATGGAAGACACACAGAAAAATGTAAGTTATTCATAATGTCTAACATTTTGATTGTTTTGGCTTACAAATATTTGTTTATTTATTAAACTAGTTGGTTAGTTAATACTGAAGTAGTTTACGAATAGAACAATAATGATGATGATCCTCAATATAACAATCATGATTGCTTCAATTCAATTCAGCTGAGGCCCTAAAACCAGAACAAAAGAAACATGGAATGCATATAAAGTGCTTAAAATAATGAAGGGCACATATTAAGTGTTTAACCAGTGGAATACATTGTTGTTAGATTAAAGGACGGGAGTCAGATAGGAAATCCAGGGTGATACACCTCCAGTGATCATAAAAACCAGAGGAATACATTCTGAAGTGCCCTATCCCAAGTGGGCCCCCTCACCTGTCCAATGCAGCAGGAAAACTTACTTGTATCTTTAGTGAGAACTTTAACAGAGGAAGCAACGTTGAAGACTCAGGGGAGCTCATTATTAGGACAGCAACAGAGAACCCAGCATCCTCTGGGTATCGAGGGGCTTTTCTTTCTTCTTCCCAAGCCATAGAACTTGCATTTGAAAGAGACTTTGGCCAGGACTCTTGACTTAATTTACACTTAGCTGAGGGACAACGTTGGATCTCAGCGAGAGAGTAACTTAATATTTGGGATGGTCTCAAAGTCACATATTTCTATTGCATTTACCCTCTGTCTTTGCTGAGCACCTGCCAAGAACTTAACAATGTAAAACTTTACTTTGCTTCAGGCTCCAAAACAAATAACTTCTGGCTTGTGACCCAGGCAGCAATTCTAAGGAATAAATGGGGACAGACTATTTTTCAGAGCAACATACACACTCTGACCTACAGAAATCTAAGACTATTGAAATAGGAATAGTGTTTGGAGGGGTCTTAGCTGAGTAGAGGTTTCATAGGACCCGGAAGTAGGAAAATGATGGGAAGATTTCCATACTCTCCTGGTAAGTGAAGACACTCATCATCTTTCTTTCTTCCTTTATATTTTCCGTCTTCATGATATGCAGGATAAAGATAAGAATAACTAACATTTCTTAAGAACTTCCTTTGCATGAGACACTATGTTAAGTTTTATAATGTCGACAAAAATAATCCATAACCAATCTATAAATGAAAATTTGGGAGAGTTTATTCTGAGCTAAAATCTGAGGACCATGGCCTGGGGCCTCTCTTCCTGAAGGAAGAAAGGGCACTGAAGAAGTGGGGTGCACAGAGTGGTTATATACCCCCAAACAGGATGTTTCACATATGATTGAAATGTCCCTTTTAGAATAGTCTCAAGACTGCTCTGTCAGCACAGCGATTGATGGACACAGCAGGTAGTGGGTCTGCTATCTCGGGGGGGGGGGGCACAGCAGGCAGCAATCTGTTGTCTTGAGCTGGGTGGTCACAGGTGAGCGCCGAAATCAGTTCCTAGCCTAAGCAAAGATGCTTAATCTTTAAGGAAATGCCAACATTGGGAGGGAGAGGGAAGTTGCACCTTTATCTCAAGGACCTTTGTTCTTGCCATAGGAAATGTTTTAAAGCAGATATACAATTGGTGCTCAATGGCCATGGTCAGGCCCTTTTGGAAAAACAAGGTCAAGCTGAATTAAGTTTACACCAAGTGGCCTCCTCATACACTCCAATGCATCCTATTGTTTGCTATCTCCATTTGTCAACAAGCATTAGCTACTTAAATTCTCACACCGACTATATGAGGCAGGAAATATTTATTTCTACTTTACAGATGAGGACATTGATTAAATAGGTAAAATTACTTGGTTAATGCCACACAGCTGGTAGTTGGTGTGGCTGGGGTTGAAAATCCTTCTCTATATAACAAGAGTCTGTGCTTTTAACAAGCTTTCTATGCTAGGCAATTGGTAGTGCTAAAACCAAGTCATCTAGAAATATTCATAAACCAGTAACTCTATTTCCTTTTTGCCTCTCTCCCTGCCTCTTACAAAGTTTACTGAGTCTTAATGTATGTGCTGGTCTCAGGGTCAAGTGCTGATGATGCATACAAATAAGAATGGGTTTGGCATTTAAGTAGCACATAGACTATAGGGGGAGACACACACGTGGTCTAAAAGTTGGAGATTTTGTATAGTATAGAAATAAACAGGATATCTAAAGGGGTCAAGAAATGCTTCTACTGCAGACTTTTGGAAACCCACCTCTTTCAGGAAAAACCTGCTGACAAAGTTTTTCAGTGATTCAGCATTTAGTCAAGGCATTGAAGTTAGCATTTTGTGAAGCCTAAGGCCTCATCACTAGGCTTTGCCTTCTTCTTTGTTCAACTACAGGTTAAAAGATACTAATGCCTTCCATAATGTGGAAAAATCTATGCCTAGTCCTAGTACCATATGGCAGGTGACCATGGAGATTGGGGTTAGGGAATGTGAGACAAAGGACCCTACTGAGTTGCAGACTCTAGCAGGAGAAATGGCAGAGTTTGAATAATTCTCATCACAATCTGAACCATTTTCTAAGACTTGCTGATCCTATACCAGAAAGTACTGATTGCTTATAAGGCCAATGGAATGGATATCAGGACTCAACTAATGTATTAAAGAGTACTTGTATCTTTCTTAGCTAGTTAAATTTTGTTTGGCTTAATTAAAGTAGCAATTTCTATCCCAGAGATGCTAGAACAATAAAGAGTATCATAAAACTACCATCAATATTTTTAAAAGACCAAAGGAAATTGTATATTTATATATGGTATAATGTAGCACAAGCTAAGAGAATAATATATCAAGGTTGAATCTGTGTTCCACCAATGTCCAGCTACATGGCTGTGTAAAAAGTTACTTTACCTTTCTAGGGGAGGATTTTATTCCTTATATGAGTAAGGATAATAGTTCTACATACTTCAGTGACTTAAAGAATTAAATTAGACAATATAGTCAAGCACCTAGACCAGGGCTTCATCCTTAGTACAGCACTGTGAAATAAACAGAATACAAGCCACACTGTCATTTTAAATGTTTTAGTAGTCACATAAAAAAGCAAAAGAAAGAGGTGAAATTAATTTTAATAATATTTAACAGTACTTTGTTTAACATAATATACCCCAATTTGTATTACTTCAAAATATTTTACATTGCTCTAGTTTTCAAATTTAAATTTAATAAAATTTAAACTCAGTTTCTTAGTCTCACTATCCGCATTCCAACTTCTGAGTAGCCACAGTAAGCTACCATACGATACTAGGCAGACCTATTAGTCACTCAACCAATCACTAAAAGCAGAGAGAGAAATAAAACGTGGCTTCAGCAGAGCAGGAATTGGTTGATACCAGGAAACTACTGGTAACTTTGTTCGATGTTATCATGTCTTTGTTTTTGTGTAAGAAAATTCCTTATTTTGAGGGACATGGCTACTGATGCATGTGGAAGTTGAAATGACATGATGACTGGGGTTTGTATTAAAATATGTTGGCAAAAAAAAGAAAGGAAAAAGATAGATTGATGAAGCAAATGTAGTAAAACATTAATCATGTTTTAATAGAGGACCATTATATGAGAGCTTATAATATAATTATCCCCATTTTGTATATGTTTGAAGTTTTTCACCATAAAATATTTTAAGTACTGGTAATCTAGCTGGAAAATGAAAAGGCACAAGTCAGTGAGCACTTACTATATATTGGGCCAAGTTTGGTATATAAAACAATAAGCAAAAGTGGACAGTAGCATTTCCATTTGAAGGAGGAAGAAACTGAGGCTCAAAAATCTTAAATGACTTACCAAGGTCTTGGACACAAGGGTTTGTGCAATAGAAGAAAAAACATATAATAAAAGTCTTGCAAAACTAATGGAAGTGGTGTTTGCACTCAGACAATACAAAAATAAATAACATACACATTGTCCCCACCTCCACACATCTTTTGGTTCAAAAGAATACAAAAATAACAAAACAAAGAAATTATATTCAAAGACAGTGATTTATTGTGTTGAAAATATCATCTCAAATTTCTTGATATAACTTTAAAGTTGGAGGAAACCTTGGTGTTCATGCAGAGTCCAAGCGAATGGCCAAAGAAACTTCGTCTCTGTGAAGGTAAGTAACATGTCTCAGATCTCACATGTAGTTGGCCAAGGTCAGAGGCAGACTAAACCTAGCTGAGAGCTATTTTCTCCACATATCCTATAACTACTAAGGTTAACCAGGATCTGAGGTCTTGGGCATCTTGCAAATGGTAATTGCTTTTTGTAAAGCCTCTATCCATTTCCCAAGTTTTAGACATATAAGGAGTGACAAAGAGTGAAATCCTGGTATAACCTAAAATATGACAAACCAGTGAGGGTGTCAGTAATTTGGGAGGCCAAATAGCCACATAAAAGGCTAATTATATCTAAGCTCTGGCTTAAAATTGTACATTTTAAGACATGTATTTCTGATCACATGTGTGTGTGTATGTGTGTGTGTTTGTGTGTGTGGTTACTTAGCTCTCATACATCAGTTGGAAAATGAGTAGAAAATATCCTGGAGTAAAAAGTGTAGAGGTTATCACTTAAAGCCTTGATTTAACAAAGAGATAGTTCAAATTCTGGAGCAATGATGATTCAGACAACTGATGCTTAAGTGGACAGCCTAGACTGCATTCCTAAATCTGTTTAAAGCCTATCCAGCTTTATTTTTTTCTCTCTCTCTCCCACTCTCTCTCTTTCTCTTTGTCCCTTCACCTCCCCTCTTTCTCAATCTCTGCTAGTTTTCTGAAACAGACTTTCCCCCAATCAATAGTCTAAGTAAGAAATTTTGTGAATAATTCTTAAAAAGAATACTAATAACATTATGGTACCACACGCCCAAATCCAATGGGCCTTTTTAGGTGTTTTTCCTATAGGTAAAGTGTTTTTCTCTTGTGAACTGCCCAGATTCCATGGAAAATAACGTTACTGAATTTATCTTCATAGGTCTTTCCCAAAATGAGCAAGTGTAGCAACTATGGTTTTTTTTGTTCTTACTCTTTCATATGACTAGAAAGTCATGACTGTAATTTTGTTCAATATAATGACTATCCAAAGGAGCTCAAATCTCAACTATCCAATGTACTTCTTCCTTAGCTTCCTAACCTTTGTCAACATCTGCTATTCCTCTGTTACAGCCCCTAAGCTGATTAATGACTTCCAAGCCAAGGTCAAAAAGATATATTTTGTTGGTTGTATGGTCCAGCTCTCTTCTGTCCACCTGTTTGGTTGCATAGAGATCTTTATCCTCACAGTGATGGCCTATGAGAGGTATGTGGTCATCTTTAAGCCTCTACACTATATGACCATCATGGACTGGAAGGTCTGCTCCATACTGGTGGTGGTGACCTGTTGGTTAAGAGGGTTTGTGCATTCCTTTACCCAGACCATCCTCACTGTACAGCTGCCTTTCTGTGGCCCCAACCTGATTAGCCACTACTTCTGTGATGTCCACCCTTCACTGAAGCTGGCTTTCACAGACACGTATGCTGTGGAGCTCATTGTGGTGATCAACAGTGGCATGATTTCACTGAGCTATTTTGTCATTCTTATGGGCTCTTACACTTTCATCTTGCTTTCCTTCAAATCCACTCATAAGAGGGGAGGCACAAGTCCTGCGCACATGTGCTTCCCACATCACTGTGATGATCTTGTTTTTTGTCCCCTGCCCCTTCATCTGCCTAGGGCGTTCCACAAGTTTTACTGAGGACAAGATGGTGGCTGTGTTTTACACCATCATCATGCCCAGGTTGAACCTTATAATCTATACCCTGAGAAACATAAAAGTTAAAAAATTCCATGAAGACACTGTGGATTGAGAGGTGGTTGGGCAGAAAAAGGAGAGACCCTGATGCGAAGCTCAATGGGATTGGCATAGCCTCAGTTGTACCAGTTTCCAAAGGAGGTACTGGGAATAAGCCATTCACCATCCCTTAAATCCTATCACACAAAGATATAGTGAAACATGGCATAAAGAGTCTTGGATTTGAAGTCCAAAGATCCAGTTTGGAGGGCCTACTCTATTAATTACTACTGGTTTGACTTTAGTCAAAAAGATATTCCCTTATGGGTACCCTGATTGGAATAAGTGTTTGTACAGAAAAATCTGACACCCAAACACAGTCTGTTTCATAACATGTAGTACTGTTGCCTCTTAACAATAGCCTCTCAATGATGTGCTATGTCAGGTTTGTGTATTATAATAAAGGAATTACACCAAAAACACATGCTGAACTGGATTGCACTATCCTTTACCTCACATGTTTCATCATTTTAAAATGAGGATTAACTACTTTTCCTACTGCTTCCCAGGGTTATGTAGAGAATCAAATGAGATGCAAGTGGAGGTGAAAGCATTTTGTCAACGTTAAGGAGCTGCATTTATGGCAGTTATTGTTGTTACCATTAACTCGGCAACTCCAGACTTCTAGACAACTCTCATTTAAAGAATTTGGTTTGAAGTTTAGGGATTTCTCTCACATAATTCCTTAAAACAATTCATAGATGGGCATCGTTTCTGTTGATATTACAACAGAAGCTAAAATGGACTCAGAATTAAAGACAACATGCTTGCTATAGAGATATCTGATTCAAGGGAAGGATTTATAGTGGATGTGGCTGTAAGAAACCCAGATCCCTCTTCATGAGGATGGTGCTCATTTCATCTGCTTCCGGGACTGACGGCTGCTCGGATATCACAGTTGCTGCTTCCCCAGAAATTGGTCTTTCCCCAGGGAGGCAACTATATGGTGTCTTCTTTCTCAAGCAGGTGGCATCCAATGACTGGTCAATTTGGTGATAAATAGGCCTGGGCCTTGTGGCTCAGGACAAGCTCTAAAGGGAACAGCTCTAAAGGGTTATCTCTGCACTAAAGCTCCTTGTGGGATTATCCAAGACCGCTTTTATTGCATCATGGTTCAACTTCTCCCTCTGCCCTTTCTTCTTTCTTCCCTCATTTACATATGTTGATTTTTCTTTCTTTTTTGGTTTTCCTACATACACACTCAGGTTTGTTTTATTTTTTTAGTTTAATTATTTTTACTGAGGTAACACTGGTTTAAAAAGTTATTTAAATATCAAATGTACATCATTATATTCTGTGTAGATTACATCATGTTCACCACTCAAAGACTAATTACCATCCTTGACCATACACGTTTGCCTAATCATCACTTTCACTCTTCTCTCTCGCTCCTTCCCCTCTGGTAACCACCAATCCAATCTCTGTCTCTATGGGTTTGTTTATTGTTGTTTTTATCTTTATTTATGACTGAGATCATATGATATTTGACTTGCTTCCTGACTTATTTTGCTTAGCATAATATCCTCCAGGTCCATCCATGTTGTCACAAATTGGAAGACTTCCTCTTTTTATATGGCTGAGTAATAGTCGATTCTGTATATATACCACAACTTCTTTATCCATTCCTCCCTTATTGGGCACCATCCAAGTCTTGGCTATTGTGAATAATACTGCAAAGAACATATGGATGCATATATCTTTACATATTCATGTTTTCATGTTCTTTGGATAAATACCGAGCAGTGGAATAGCTGGACCATATGATAGTTTTATTCTTAATTCTTTGAGGACTCTCCATACTGTTTTCCATAGTGGCTGCACCAGTTTGCACTCCCACCAGCAGTGTATGAGTGTTCCCTTATCTCCACATCCTCTCCAACATTTGTTTCCTGTCTTGTTAATTATAGCCATTCTGATGGGCATGAGGTGGTTTTCATTGTAGTTTTGATTTGTATTTCCCTAATAATTAGTGATGTTAAACATCTTATCCTGTGCCTGTTGGCAATCTGTGTACCTTCTTTGGAGAAATATATGTTCAGATCTTTCACTCATTTTTAATTGAGTTGTTAGTTTTTTTGTTGTTGAGATGTATGAGTTCTTTATATATTTTGGATATGAACCCCTTATCAGATATATGGTTAGAAAATATCTTTTCCCAATTGTTAGGTTGTCTTTTCATTTCATTGATGGTTTCCTTTGCTGTGCAGAAGCTTTTTAGTTTGATGTAGTTCTATTTGATTATTGTTTCTAGAGTTTCTCTTGCCTGGTCAGACATGGTACTTGAAAATATACCGCTAAGACTGATGTTGAAGAGCATACTGTCTATGTTTTCTTCTAGACGTTCCATGGTTTCCAGTCTTACATTCAAGTCTTTAATTCATTTTGAGTTAATTTTTGTGCATGGTGTAAGATAATGACCTGCTTTCATTCTTTTGCATGTGGCTGTCCAGTTTTCCCATCACCATTTATTGAAGAGACTTTCCTTTCTACATTGTATGTTCTTTGTTTCCTTGTTGAAAATTAGTTGTCCATAGATGTGTAGGTCTATTTCTGTATTATCAATATTATTTCATTTACCTATTTGCCAATTTTTATGACAGTACCACACTGTCTTGATAACTGTAGATTTTGAAAAGGACTAGAAATTGACTAGTACTTTCTTAGTAATTGTAATACATCTTTTTTCTTCTTTCTATTCTACTATTCTAGGTTTTTGCACTTCTTTATACATATTTTTTCAGTTTATACCAAAAAACCCTTGCTTGGATGCTGATTGGAACTGCACAAATACATTTGAGGAAATTTGCTATCTTAACAATATTGAATGTCTCAGCAAGTAAACATAGAATACTTTTCATTTATTTAGTATTTTTAGTTACTTTTCCCAGTGTTTCCTAATTGTTGGAGTACAAGATTCCATATAATTATTCAAATTTATCTTTAAGTAATTTGTAGTTTTTAAGTGCAGAGGATTAGAATTTGTCACCTTAAAATATGTCCCTTTAGCTTGATTTCTTAAAGAACAAAAGATTCAGGAAGAAACTGGCCTCTCTCTAACTCCCTTAAGAGCTTAAGACAGAGGCCTGATTCAGGAAAGAGTTACTACCATAGATCACTATAGTATAATATAAATGAGTCATGATAAACAGGGAGTAGTTTAGCAAGGCCCATTTGATCAAAGTCCTCTCCGTGTCTCATTGTCTCTGTAACGCATGACAAACATTTCTTTACCAAACATTTGCTTTCCACCTCCATGTGAATTGCCTTCATCCCCTTTGAATTCCAAAACCATTACCTCCAACATCCTCCTTTCTCTTTAGCTGAAGATGTTACTTAAGGTAGTGGCTGAAGCCATTTTAGTGAGTTACTCAGTTTTCCTGGAATTCTCCAATGCATTCATATTATTTAATTTGCTTTATTTTTTTTCCTGTTATTCTGCCTCATGTCAATTTAATTATTTCACCACGTAGAAGAACCTAGAAGGTTGAGGAATACTTCTTCTCTCTCTATAGCTGTTGTTGTAAAACAGATATTCCACAATTCCATTTCTAATTTTTCATTTCATTTATATGTGGAAATATAAATCATTTTGTGTATTGATATTTCACCTTGAAAATGTGCTACATTCACTTCTTATTCTAGTAATTTTTTAGAGATTTCACTAGATTTTTATATGCACAATCATGTCATCAACTAACAAAAAAAGTTATCACATTTGCCTTTTCAAAATGGATGATATCTATTTTTTTCCCTCTCCCACAGAGTTGGAGACAACCTCTAGTACACTGTTCAGTAGAACTGGAAAGACTAGTCCTACTTGCCCTATTCCTGTTCTTAGTAAAACATTAATATTTTACTGTTTTGTATGTTAGCTGTAGGCTTTTCATCAATTCTCTATAACAGTTTTAGGAAGCATAATAGTTTGGTCTAAGATTTTATCCCTAATGTGTATTAGAATTTTTAAAATGTTTTTTGCACCTATTGAGATGTCATATGAGTTTTATTTTTCATTTTATTAATATCCTTAATAACAAGAGCTGAATTTGAGTATGAAACCTACCATATATTCCTAGCGTAAACCAATCATTGTGTGTTATTGCTTTTACATATTGCTAGATTCAATTTGCTAAAATTTCCCTTATAATTTTTGAATATATATTCATGATTTATGTCATCATTTTGTTTTCTTTTCTTATAATGCCTTTGTCTGCTTTTGATATCATGGACAATTCTTCTCTTAAAGAAAGTTGGGATATGCATCTGCACTTCAGCTTTTTAGAAGAAAATGTACAGAATTATTTTCTTCATTTTCCCTAAATGTTTGGTAGCTTTCCCCGGTCAAGACACCTGGACCTGATTTTGGATTAGAGAGGTTTATTTCTCATAAGTATTTCTATTTTAAGATACTTTTCACCCGGGCTTTTTAATCCTGTGTTTCTTAGTGTCCATATACATGAATATATAGAGAATACACCCTTTCATATCACTCTAACCTAAAGCATAAATTTTTTCATAGACAATCTTAGTGTCAATGAAGCTTCTTTTTTAGTTTTCTTACTGTAATTTTTATTAAACTTTTAAAATTGTCTTGTATTATGCATTAAATTTTATTGATCTTCATATTATCCTATCAAAAATTTCAGTTATGTACCAATGCTTGATCTTTTTGAATTTTTCTATTCTATGGAAAAATAGAAAACTTCCTGAAAGAATTTAAATGTCTACTTAATAAAGGCTAACTTTTAAAATGAATAAAACATATTGTCAAAAGTTGTAAATCTCAATACAATTTGTTCTCTTTTTGCTCTCTCATTAGATGGACTATCAAAAAGCACAGCAAGATTTATTTTGAGAGTATGATATTAGGCTATGTTTATTCACAGTTAATTTTTTCAAATCCAGATATTGGAGACATAACTTCTATTATATGTCATAAATATCCACTTAAAATATTTCAGAAAATAAGTAAAGCAAATACTAACTTAAAAACTTTAATAATCTCAGCAGCCGTTAATAACTAATATTAGCATTTTGTTGTATCTCTTCCAACAAATGTTTTCTAGGAAACAAAAATAATTTCTTTTTTTATAGATGCATAGCTCATAATTAAGCACATAATTTTCCCAATAATTAAAAAAAAATCAAGCGCATAAATGTTTTAATAACATTTATCTTCTGATGAAAACATACATACAATTGTTTAATAAAGTTTGATTGACTACACAGAAGTTTTATTCCTTGGTAGAAGATAAAGAAAACAGTCAAGTCAATCTATAATGTAAATAAAGTCCCATGAAGGTTAAGCATAAACAAAAAAAGCCAGAAGAATATGTGGAACGTAAGGAGAAAGTTTGTCCAGAATACATAACACATATATAAATTGCTATATATCACGCTACATGTTCATTGAAATTATAGTATAGATCAAATTATGGGATTGTCTCCTTTTACTTTCCAAAACAAGAATGATCAAGTCAATGCCATCAAACAATCAGAATCAATTTTTTGTGCAACTATAAAAATTTTTGTATTTTGTGAAACCACAGAATCACGCCCAAATTCACAAACACACGTGTGCACTGGGGAATTTATTGTAAATGTTGAGAGTAACCCAAGAGTTATTGTAATTCCCCTTCTGTACCTACTATTCTTCCTCACTCTCACACAACAAACCCACTTTCCTTACCTACTCTTATGTGTCTTAACCCGTTATACTGTACTATAAAATTTACATAATAATTATGATTATATTTCATCTCTTCCCTTGAAAAAATACAAATATTTTTACTGTTCTGCTCACTAATACATTCACAACATAGATACATGTGACTGGCACATAGAAAACATTCTCTAAATATAAGACAAACTTATTTCTGCTTGCTTATCCCCCAAAGGCACACACAGCAAGGTGTAGAGTCCTTAACCTAATTTATAGGAATCAAATTGACAATGAACCTTAAAAAAGTATGTTGCATAGCTTTTTCCACATTGTTTGTAGTGCATATTTAACCTCTTTGTTCCTCAAGCTATAGATCAAGGGATGCAACATGGGGATAATGAGGGTGTAAAATATGGAGGCCACTTTATCAGTGTCAAAGGAATGACCAGACTTGGGCTTAACATACATAAACATCAAAGTGCCATAGAACACTGTGACCACTGTCAGGTGGGAGCCACAAGTGGAAAAAGCCTTGAGCTTACCCTCAGCAGAGTTCATCCTGAGAATTGCTACAATGATGAACAAGTAAGACACAAAAACTATCAGAAGAGTGAACACCAAATTAAAAGCTGAGAAAATCATTATCATTAATTCAACTTCATGTGTGTTTGAGCAAAGCAAAGATAACACGGGGAAATTGTCACAGTAGAACTGTCTGATGACATTATATCTACAGAAAGATAAATTAAAAATCTTTATGGTGATTAGAAGAGAAAGAAATGTGCTGTAGAGATATGGGATTGCCACGAGCACCTGACATAGCCTTTGAGACATGATGACTGTGTAGAGCAGAGGGTCACATATGGCCACATACCGGTCATAAGACATTGCTGACAGAATAAAAAGCTCACTAATGATGAACATGATGAAGAAAGCCAGTTGTGTGGCACAAAAATAATAGGATACTGTATTTTGATCCACAACAAAACTTACTAGCATTTTGGGTCCCACGGTTGTTGAATAACCAAGATCAGTAAAAGCCAGGTGTCTGAGAAAGAAGTACATGGGTGTTTGTAGCCTGGAGTCTATCTTGGTGAGGATGATCATGCCCAAGTTGCCCACCAGTGAGATCACATAGATGATAAGGAAGAGCCCAAATAATGGAGCCTGCAGCTCAGGACGGTCTGTGATTCCCATAAGAATGAATTCATTCAGCACTGTTAGATTGTGTTTTTCCATCCAGGTTGATCAGAAAACTATTCTGGATAGAAACATCAACATAGTCAATAGCTTTCCTGTAGTAAAACCTAGTGACTTTTTGGTATAAAAATGTGGTATAAATAAAATAAATCAAATTTACAATTTAGACTCTTGAAATAATCCACCCCCTGCAAATGAAATACACATATTTGGTAAAAGAAACAGAGAGAGAGTTGGAGCTACAGAAAGATTTTTAATTTTCCACTGAAAAATATTAGTCCTCCAAAGAACACTTGATAATGTTTTGAGGTCTTTTGCTGTCACACCTGGAGGAGACGTGTTATTGGCATCCAATGGCTAGAGTCTAGTGATGCTGCTAACTATCCTACTGTATTAGGGTAGCATCCCACAGCAAAGAATTATGCGGTCCAAATTTCCAAAGGCCCAAGACTGGAAAATGCTGATATATGTGTGGATATAGATACAGATATATATATATAAATGTAGATAAAGGAATTAAAAATGATATAAACTGTAGGTGGCAGTTTTGGAGGTGATTGTTAACATTTTCTGTTGTCTTTGATGTAATTACAATTGTGTAATTACATTACAAAATTAAAAACACATAATATGACACAATATATATGTTAAATGCATCATAAAATTTTTGAATCCAAATCCCAATGATGTGTAGAAATATTTAGAAGGCCATGCTTTAAGATATATTGACCTGAAAGCCCTTATGCCTACAGCTGGAACAGGATGAGATAATGAACTTTCTCAATATTGGACACAGGTATAAATATGTGAAAGTTGTAGCAGATCATAGTAGATTAGTTTTCTTTTTGTAGAAAAAAATACATGAAATATACATGGGTAGATATTGTGTCTGCCATCCCTATATTTTTGATATATACAACGGAGTACTTTGGGCGAGTGTTGTGACTTATCTTAACACCTTTATACACATCAGCAAAATCAACTGTTTCTCGCAGTGTTGTTGGGAAGAAAAGCGAGAATTAAAAGTTTCAGTGTTCTTATGGTACCCAGAAATATCCCTCAAATATCAAGTACATAGGATTTTTTGAGCATTTGTTTTTATTTTCTTAGTGAAGATACTCTATTACCTGGGATGGATTATTTGCACATATGTACTTATAAATTATTTTTGTATGTCTTAACTTTTTTGTAAGGGGTGTGATGATGTAGCAGTGTTATCTAGGTAACTGGCCCCAGTACCCCCCACCATGACCCAACTCCACGAGTACAACTGTACCACAAATGTACTCTTATTTCAACAATTTACCTTCTAACTTACATAAATTTAATATATATTTACCTAAACAACTAACATATGTACTCCTCCCCATGTGCATTTTTTTTTTTAATGTCAAGGATGATTTTTTTTTTAAAGATTTTATTTTTTTTCCTTTTTCTCCCCAAAGCCCCCTGGTACATAGTTGTATATTCTTCGTTGTGAGTTCTTCTAGTTGTGGTATGTGGGACGCTGCCTCAGCGTGGTTTGGTGAGCAGTGCCATGTCCACGCCCAGGATTCGAACCAACAAAACACTGGGCTACCTGCAGCGGAGTGCACCAACTTAACCACTCAGCCACGGGGCCAGCCCCTCCCTAGGTGCATTTTTAATAGAGCTGACATATGTGAAGTTTTTTGTAACATGTAAGGTATATTTTGTCATGGGTGAACCTAGGATAGTATAAGGAAATGGTTAAGTGAGAAGAAAGTGAGGTCAGTGGAATTAGTTTTCTATAATGAAGTTTCATATAAATTCCCTATGGTTAAAGAGATTCTCTACTTTAAAGAGAAGGTTAAAATCACTATATTACACAATAGCATACTGAAAGACAAAATACACAGAAAAAAACATGTAAATAACTCTGCATATACACATATGATTTCCAGGATGTTAATTGAAGTCTATCAGGACATCATTAAGACCACAAAGCATTCCACTATACATTTAACGTGGACTTATATAACAAAATAAAGATGTATACAGATATCCCTAATCACCCATCAAGTTTAAAACATACAACAGCAGAATGAGCACGGGAGGCGAAAGCACCAAAAAAAAAAATAGTGATTTAAAAAATTGTGAGTATAGGTGCTTCCTTAAAAAAAAAGAGAAAGAAACACAAAAATAAATAGAATTGATCCTGATTACAAGGAAAATAGAAGTATCAGGAGTCTCTGAGTGAGTTCTGAGAGTGAAAATGGAAAAATACAATTTATAATATTAAATTATAAGTGTGTTTACAGGTTATCTTCACTTACTCACATAAAACATTGATTATAAGGTTGTGAGATTCTGATATCCTATTCTGCCCTGATGTACACAACTTTTTATGTCAGAAACACTGAACTACTGTTAGAAAAAAATATTCTAAATCTGCAGAATAAGAAGCAATATAAATTCTGTCTAGGCCTAACGATGAAAAACTAAAGAAAATAAATCATTTTCATAAGTATTGATTTCCTAGAATATAAAGGAGGATAGAAGGGCTTTCTCTCACCAGCTTTAGAGTTCTATGGAAAAGATCAAATTACCTTTTCATTGTTTACTATCTGAATTCATCATCAGAATATTATTTTTTTAAAGTTTTTTGATAAAATTATATCTGCTTTCTGTTAGATTCCAATGGAAAGTGAACATGCTTTTCATTGTACCATCACCATAAAACTGTGTTATAAAAGTCTCCTAACCTCCAAAAATTGCTTTTTGCATCTCAATGTTGAGTAGAAATTTGCTTTTTGCTCATGAAGAGATCAGAAAAATGTTCACCTTTGTACATTGAATTATATATAAATTATTACAATATTTTTGAGAAGAAGATAAGAAAGGCATAGAGTTACTAAATGACTAAGGGTCTGGAATGATATCAGACTAAAAACTGACTACGTCTACATTCTCAATTTTGCTATCTATATATTTTTTTTCCTATTCCTGACTTTAATTACTCTTTATTGTCTCTTGATTTTAGCCTTTAATATTGACTTTATTAATTATTTGTATAAATGAAAATGTTACATAAGCAATGTGGCATTGACATTCCAATAGTCAATAGCATTTCTGAAAATATTTTAACAATTTATCTGAAGAATAAAAGAGCAGTTATATTCTGCTCACGTATTGTCAATAGCAGAATGCACACAAAAGTGAACTAGAAATCCTAATATCTTGCTATACTTTGCCATCTTGCAAATGTCATCCAAACTATTCAGATATTAGTAAAATATGTCACCACATAAAATATTCTGTTTACCTATAATGAAACCTCTGTGTTGGCTCCCCCGTGTGCTTCATAACATGTCATAGTGAGAACAATTTGTAGGTTCTTTTTCATCCTCTGACTCAATCCCTGTGGAGATGCCAAGCAATTTCGTGATTGTCCCTGAAGTATTTGAAAGCTTAACAGAATGCAAAGGAGAGGGTGTGTTTGTTAATTGCCCAGAGCAATTTGTATTTACCAGCAAGTGAGTTAGATATATTTGTTTGTTTGTATATTGCATTCCTACATTTTATTCTTGACTAACTTTCCTTTTCTTTCCCCTTTGATGACTAAATTTGTGGCCATGTGGCAAAGCTTGGGTGCCCAGTGTTTGGTCAAACATCATTCTAGAAGATTTTGAGTACAGTCAATTCCCCTGCAGAATGTGGGCGGGCCGCATCAAATGAGTTGAAGTTATAAAGAGAAAAGATTGGTACTTCCAAAGGAATTCTGCTCCAGACTGCAATATCTGCAATACAAAAACTCTACCCTGGTTTCCCACCTTTATACTCAAAACTACGCTATCAACTCTTGCAGTGCCAGCCTGCCCACAGTTTTCTGCCTTGCTAGCCCTGACAATTGCATGAGTCAAAACCCTAACATCAATCTCCCTCTCTCTCATTCTCTCTCTCTCTCTATATGTGTGTGTGTGTGTGTGTGTGTGTGTATTCTCCTTTTGGTTCTATGTTTCTGTGGTACCCTTACTAAGACAACCATATAGGAAAATGGATTAATATATTTTCTCTATGCAACAAGCTTTTTAGTATTCTTCTAGCTCTGCAATGATCTCTTTAAAGAGATGACACGTGGAAATGTATTTAAACACTGTCCTATTGCGTTATTTAAAATATCAATGAACTCAAAATAATAATGTATTATGTATATAAGGTGTTTGTTTTCTTCTCTGGCTCTCTCTCTCTCTCTTTTTTTTTTGTTTTTTTTTGATTCTTGTTCTTTTATTTTTCTTTTAGACCATTTGGAGAGGAATAAATTACTCCTCTTTCTCATTCTTGTGTCATAGTGAATTGTTATCACCTGTCTGTTCAGGACTTCTTTTCACTATATCTGTCTTTATTACACTTCTTGTTTTCCCATAACGTCCAATACTCACTCCAGTTCCTCTTTGTCCCCCTTCATACATATCCTGTTGTGCTTGATATCTGCCCACATGATCAATATGTTATGCAAAAATGTAATATTTTGTCTACATATGTTTCACTATGTTATCTTGCTGTAAACTGCATTGTTGAATTTAATTAACTTCAATTATTTGTGATGAATCCATATTGTGGCATTTTTGCTTCTTTCCTCATTACAGTCAGTAATATATAAAAAAATGTCATGGATTTATGTTTTCTGATAGATATTTTCTTTGCCTGTAATCACAACTATCACCAACACTACTACAGTGAACAATCCAATGAAAAGCCTTGAGCTTTCCATGTTAATATGTTGTAAACAAATTCTCTGTGAGGAAAATATCAAATATCTGCTTTTGTGTGTATGTTTGTATGTATATAGATATAGATGTATCTATATTTACATCTACACACACCCACAGTTATGTACACACAGAGTAGTGAGATGTCTTGGGAAGAGAAGATATAACATATCAATTATTTTTTTAAAAATATTTCAGTTTGGTTGTACCCATACACTCTTCCACCAGTAAATACATGAGTTTTCCTGGATCTTCACATCTATGGCAGGTACCCAATTATGTTTTCTCTTGTTAATTGGTATCATTGTAAGATGTACACTTCTATTATTGACGTTTTCCCTTGTTTTTGGTTTGATTTACTGTAATGTTTACTAATTAAATAAAACACTTTATTGAGATATAATTGAAAATAATAAACAGTATGTATACAAAGTCTGAAATTTGATTAGTTTTGACATGTGTGTGCATTGAAAAACAATTAAAATTATCATGATAATGAACATATCTGCATGCCCAAATTTTTGTGGTGACACCCTAATACTTCCACTCTACTATTTCTTGCCCCACACTGTCCCAGGCAGTCTTTGATTTGCTTTTATTTAACTTCTTTTAAAGTCATTATAGATTTACAAGAAGTAAAAAAAGGCACAGAGAGTTCCTATGTTCCACTAAGTTCCTTCAAGTAGTAATAAATGTAGTAAATACAGTATATAAGTATAGTACAATATCATGACCATGAAATTAACATTAGTACCATCCACCGACTTTGTTAAGATTTCACCAATTGTCCATGCACTCATTTGTGTGTTTGTGCATATATATACTTCTACGCAATTTTCTCATAAATGTACATTTATGTGACCACTGCAACAGTCAACGTACAGACCTATTCATCACCACAAAGATCCCTTATGCCCTTCCTTTATGTTCAAGTCCCCTTCCATTCTCTCATTCCCACATATTTATTCAACCACTAAACTGTTTTCCATTACTGTAATTTTGTCTGTTGAAGAATGTTTTATAAAGGAAACAGCATTTGTAACCTGCAGTAGGCTCCTTTTACTCAATTCAATCCTCTTGATGTGCATTCATATTTTTGTGTGTATCAACTGTTTTTTCCTTTATTACTTATGTGTAGTGTTTCATGGTATTAATCATACAGTTTGTGTCACCAATTGAAAGACATTTGGGTTGTGTCCAGCTTTCAGCTATCATGAATAAAGCTTCTATAAACATTTTCATAAAAGTGATCATCTCAACATGTTTTCATTTCCCTGAGGTAAGTGTGCAAGAGTGAGTTTAGTAAGTTGTTTTAAATCTGATTCAGTCCAATTTATGCATGGTTACTTAGAGATTGTGTCTTTGATGTCGTGTCTATAAGCTCTTCATTAGCTCTAGGTCCCAGATATAGATTTTCTCCTATGTTTTTGTCTAAATATTTTATAGTTTTACATTGTTTTCTATTTTGAGTTAGTTTAAATCAGTTTAAGTTGTATCAGGTTTAGATCAACATTACTTGTTTATCTCGTGGACTTCCAATTATTCCAGTGCCATTCTTTTTAAAAAAAGCTACCCTTCTTTTGTTGAATTACCTTTGTACCGTCAAGAGTTAATAAATCTTTTCAAAGGTCTATTTCTGTGTTCTCAATTATGTTCCATTGATTTATGTTTCAATCTCTCCACCTGTATCACAGACTGTAGCTATATAGTAAGTCTTAACATGGAGTAGAGTATTTCTTTCCTTATTATTCTACATTTTCTCTTTATTTTAAAGATTGGCACCTGAGCTAACAACTGTTGCCAATCTTTCTTTTTTGCTGCTTTTTCTCCCCAAATCCCCCCAGTACATAGCTGTATATTTTAGTTGTGGGTCCTTCTAGTTGTGGCATGTGGCATGCTGCCTCAGCGTGGCCTGATGAGCGGTGCCATGTCTGCGCCCAGGGTCTGAACCAGTGAAACCCGAGCCACCAAAGCAGAGTGAAGGAACTTAACCACTAGGCCATGGAGCGGCCCCTATTCTACATTTTCAAATGTATTAGGTATGCTAGGACCTTGGCTTTTCAGGTAAATTTTAGTGTAAACTCAGCTAGATTTATAGACACATTTACTGGGATTTTAACTGGGCTTACATTAAACTTATGGATCATTTTGAAAAGAACAGATACCTTTACTACATTTAGCCCTCTAACCTATGAACTCAGTATGTTTACCTATTCTTTCAGATCTTTGATTTATATAATCAGTATTTTGTAATTTTCAGCATACACTTTTTGTATATTTTTTTAGTTTCTACAGAAGTATTTCATTAAATGTGGAGTGGTTTTAAATGTTCTTCTTTTATATTTTGGTTTATTGTATTATATATATATATATATGACATTTGTATTTTTTGTTGAACCTGCATTATATCACCTTGCTGAACTCAAATGTTTGTTCTAGGTTATTTTGCTTGTGTGTGTAGATTCCCTGAGATTTTTCTATTAGGTATCACATCATTTACAAATAGGGACAGCTTAGTTTCTTTCCAAGCTATGTGTCTTTTATATCCTTTACTCATACTTTCTTGGACTTCTAGTTTGATCTATTTAGTATAACTATAAATTAGTTTGCATTTTTTTGTAAATGTAATTATAGATTATAAATTCCTTTTTGTTTGGTGTCTTTCACTCAGCATAATTATTTTGAAAGCCATCCATATTTTTGCATGTACCAATCATTTATTATGGTTTATTGCTGACTGATACTCACTTCCTGGAAATCTCACAATTTGTTTCTGTATTCTCAGTTGGATAAACATTTGGATTCTTCCTAGTTTTTGGTTATTACAAATAAAGCTTCTATGAACACTTGCATGCAAGCATTTGTAATGAAATGTGGTTTCATTTCTTGGGTAAATACAAGAGAGTGGAATGGCTAAATGTTATAAAAGATAAATGTTTAATTTTTAAGACAGTGACGCTTAACAAGATTGTTTTACTCTTTATACCATTTTACTTTTCCATCAGCAATGTTTGAAACATACAGTTCCTCCACATATTTATCACCTAGATACTCTGATATACAGTGCTATTTCATTGAGCTTTCTTCAACTTTATTGAGGTATAATTGACACGTTGCATTAGGTAAGTTTAAGGTGTACAATGGTATTTGATATATGTATGTATTGTGAGATGGTTACCATGATATTTTTAGTTAATACTTCCATTACCTCACATGATTAACATTTTTTTCATTCTTGTTGTGGTAAGAACATTTAAGAAATACGCTCTTAGAATCTTTCAAGTACACAACATAGTATTGTTAACTATAGTCAACATGCATTGAAATTGTAAACCTAATTTCATTAATGAATAACGATGCCAAGCCACATTTTATGTGTTTGTTTGGCACCTTCCTATGTTATTTAGTGAAGTGATTTTTTTTTTCTTAAGATTGTTTTATTTTTTCCTTTTTCTCCCCAAAGCCCCCCGGTACATAGTTGTGTATTCTTCGTTGTGGGTTCTTCTAGTTGTGGCATGTGGGACACTGCCTCAGCGTGGTCTGATGAGCAGTGCCATGTCCGCGCCCAGGATTCGAACCAACGAAACACTGGGCCGCCTGCAGCGGAGCGCGCGAACTTAACCACTCGGCCACGGGGCCAGCCCCTGTGAAGTGATTTTTTTAAATGTTTTGCTGATTCTGAGAGTCTTTCTATAATTATTGATTTTTGAGACTCCTGTACATATTGTGGAATTAAGTCCTGTATGAGACATTACTTGAATATACTGTATCCCAGAATATAACTTGGTTTTGTACCCTCTTAGATAATCTTTTGAAAATCAGAAGGCAAATTTTGATGTTGTAAAATGTATCAAATATTTACTTTATCAAATAATTTTGTTTTTGGTGTTGTTTCTCAGAAATTTTTGCATAACAAAGTTCATGGAGATTTTCTTCTATGTTTTCTCCTAGAATTTTTAGACGTTTAGGTATTACCTTTACATCTATGAGTGATGTTTTGTGAATCTTTGAATGGGTTATGGCTTGATGTTCATTATTTTGCATATGCATTTTCGATTATTCCAAGAGCATTTGTTGACAAATATATACTTTTTCCACCGAATTGTTTTTGTGCCTTTGATTTTGTGGAGAATTAGCTGTAGATATATGTCTGGGTCTATTTTTGGACTATCAATACTTTTTCATTTATTTATTTGTCAATTTTTATGACACTTCCACACTGTCTTAATAACTGTATCTTTAGAAGAGGATAGAAATTCATTAGTGTTTTCTTTGTGTTTGTAGTACAATTTTTTTTCTTTTGATTTGTCTATTCCAGTTCTTTTGCATTACTTTAGATGTTTTTGTTTCAGTTTCTCTATTTGTACCCAAAAAATGCCTACTTGAATTTTATTGCAGCTGCTCTGATACATTTGAAGACATTTTTTATCAACTATATTGAATATTTGAGCAAAAAAACATGATATTTTTTTCATTTATTTATCTTTTTTATTTTCTTTTTACCAGTGTTTCCTAAGTTTTACAGTACAGAATTCCATATGCTTACTCAGATTGATCTTTAAGTATTTTGTAGTTTTGATGCTTTTGTAAAATAGATATTTTAAAATTCCACTTATTTTTCATTGGTAATATGTGGAAATATACATTCTTTTGCATATTAATCTTTCATCTTCAATCTTTAAGTTCACTTTTTTCTCTTAATTATTTATGAATTCTGTTAGATTTTCTATATGCACGGTCATGTCATCTACTAATAAAAAGTTTCACTTTCACCTTTTTCACACGGATGAGTTTTCTATTCCTTTTTTTCTCTTACCCTAGAAAGTTGGAGACAACTTTCAGTACAATGTTGAATAGAATTTAAAAGACCAACCTTACTTGCCATTTTCCTGATCTTATTGAAACTATATTTTATCTTTTACTATTTTCTTTGATGTTAGCTATAGGTTTTTCATCAATGCCCCTTATCTGCTTTAGGAAGCATAATTTGAATACTAGTTTTGTCAAATTTTTGTCCTTGATGGAAATTGGAACTTTAAAATATTTGCCTCTATTGAGATGTCATATAATGTCTATTTTTCAGTTTCTTAATGATGAATGACATGAATTGAATTTGAATGTTAAACCAACAATATATTTATGCAGCAAACCATTGTGTGTTATTATTTTTACATATTGCTAAATTCAATTTGCTAACTTTTTCTTTAGAATTTTTGAATATATATTCATGACTGACATCGCTATGTTTTTGCATTTTTGTATAATGCTTTTGTCTGAATTTGGTTTCAGGGGAAGCTCTATTCATAAAGAAAGTTGGGAAATCACACCTCCTGTTTAGTTTTCTGAAATAATATGCAGATAATTGCTTACTTCTTTTTCCCTAAAGGAAGTTCCTAGTCAAAGAAATCTAGATTTGACTAAGCCACATGGACCTGATTTTGGGGTAGAGAGGAGTTATATTAAATACAAATCTCTTATTTGAGATCCTCTTCATTCTTTCATTCTTGAATTTTTCTACCATGTTTCTTAGTGTCCATATACATGAATATTGTATATATATAATATTCATACATAGACATATACATACATATACATGATAGTATGTATCATCATCCTAATCTAAATTTCTTATCATCATCCTAATCTAAATCACAGATTGTGTTTTACTCATAGACAGTCAGCATCAGTAAAAATTTTTGGACTTTTCTTATACTAACCATTATTGATCTTTCTATATCATTATTGTATTGTACATTAAAATTTATTGATCTTCAAAATATTCCACAAAAATTTCACTTAGTATCAATTCCTTACTTTTAAATTTTTAATATCTAAGGAAAATATAAAACTCTCTGAAATAATATATGTCTACTTAATAATGAAAAAGAGAGTAACTTTTAAAATGAATGAAGTATATTATCAATATTTGTAAATCTCAATATATTTTGTTGTCTCTTTGGTTTTTCATTTGAAAAACTATCAAAGGGAACACCAAGACTTATTTTAGTAGTGGCATATTGGGTGTTGTTTAGTAGTTACCTTTTTCAAATCTGTATATTAGAGACTTTTATCTTCCATTATAAAAGTCATAGTTATTCACTGAAGATATTTTTGGGAGGACAGATACACAAAAATATTAACTTAAAAAATTTAGCTTAATAATATCAACAGCCACCACTAAGTAATTAATATTTCACCATTATATATTTGCTAAGAAATAAAAATAATTTCTTATATGTATATATGCATAGTTCAAATTTTGGTAAAAAATTTTGTCTTAGAAATTTAAAAAAATCAACTGTATAAACTTTTTAGTAAATTTATCTTCAAGTGACAATATGCTAATAGATTCTTTATTTTAATGTAATAATTTTATTCAAATCTTATTGACTACATAGAAAATTTTATTCCTTGGAGAAAGAAACAGTACAGTCCCTCTATGAAATCAATAAAATCTTATGAATGTTAAAATACTAAAAATAAACCAAAGAAAGGAGGAATTGAGGGAGGGTTGTGAGGAAGTCCGTTCAGAAGACATAACAAGCATATAAATTGCTACATATCATACACTTTCATTAGAAATACAGCATAGACCAAATCATGGATTTTCCTCCTTTTCCTTCCTACAATAGGATTTAGCTAAACAATGCTCTCAAACTATGAATCCTAAAATAATGCAAAAATAATACACACATGTATGAACCAGATTTGAAGAAATTTGGAAGTATGACTAATATAAATTTTATCATAAAGAAGACCTCCTATGTGAAGGTATTAAAACATTTAAAGCTTGCGTTTAAAACAATAATTATTCTTATTTTTCAGAGAAGTATGGTAAAGCAACAATCTACTAAACAAAAACAGACATTTAAGAATCAAGATAATGCTGAAAAAAATAAAATTTTCAAAAAATTGAAAGTTTCCATGGGAGACCTCAAGAAATGTATCTTAATGGGTATCCAGTATTATACACAAATGGACTGATTTAGACAAAATTAGATGCAGTGAAGATCTTCCGAGTTGTGGAAACGCCAGTGTGTTACATTAGTAGAATCTCTAGGGGTTTCATATGTGAAATAATGAGAGCAAAGAGAAAAAAAAAACAGGAAGTTAAGATCCCCATGCAGAATGGGGGAATTTGAGCAAACTCAGATGAGTGTAGACTTCTAGTCATCATACTACAATGAGCCTTCTTGAAACAGTCGACGAAAAATAATCCATAACCAATCTATAAATGAAAATTTGGGTGAGTTTATTCTGAGGTTAAATCTGAGGATTATAATCCGGGAGAGTCTTTCCACAAAGGAACAGAGCACTCCAAAGAAGTGGGGGTATACAGGGTGGTTATATACCTTCAAAGAGTATGTCTCACATATGATTGAAATGTCCCTTTTACAATAGTCACGAGGCTGCTCTGTCAGCACAGGGATTGATGGAAATGGCAGATAGGTCTGCTGTCTCAGTAAATGCTGCGGGGTGGCAGGTGTGTTGCCTCGGGCTGGGCAGTCACAGATGAGCACTGCAATCCATTCCCAGCCTAAAGAAAGATGCTTAAACTTTGAGGAGATGCCAACATTGGGAGGGGGAGGGAAGTTTCACCTTTATCTCCAGGGCCTTTTGCTCTTGCCATAGGGAATCTCTAAAGCAGATATACAATGCATGCTCAACAGCCTCGGTCAGGCCCTTTTGGAAAGACAAGCTCAGGCCGAATTAGGTTTACACCAAATGGCTTCCTCATATACTCCAATATATCCTATTGCTTGCCATTTTTTTTTTCCTGCTTTATCTCCCCAAACCAACCTGTACACAGTTGTATATCTTAGTTGCATGTCCTTCTAGTTGTGGGATGTGGGACTCTGCCTCACCATGGCCTCACCATGGCCAGAGGAGCGGTGCCATGTCAGCGCCCAGAATGCGAACCCTGGGCTGCCACAGCAGAGCGCACGAACTTAACCACTCGGCCACGGAGCCGGCCCCGCCATTTTTATTTGTCAAAACCACAATCAAATTTGATTTTAAACTCCACACAGGAAAGTATGAAGGCTAAAATAGAAGTGTGCTTGCCTAAAAATACACACACATACACAAACACATTAGCACCTGAGAGTTTATTCAAAATGTTGAGAATAACACGAGTTATTTGAATCCCTTTTTGTACCTACTATTCTTCCTTACTCCTAAGCAGCATACCCACTCTGCTTGACTGCTCTTATGGTCTATAGTTCCCAATCCACTCTATTGTGCTATAAAATTTACTTAACTAGTGTGCTTAAATTTTATATTTCTCCCTCGAAGAAGGCAAATATTTTTACTGTTTTTTCACTACTGTATTTATAGTACTTAGAATTGTGACTGGAACATAGTAGGCAATCTCTAATATATGATTAACATAGTTGTGCTTGCTTTTTCATCCCAATGCACACTCAACAAATCTTAAAGTCATATCCTAATTTATAGGAATCACAATGGACAGTGAACATTAAGAAAAGATATTGCATATCTTTTGACACCTTATGTAGGGCATATTTAACATCTGTGTTCCTCAGGCTATAGATCAAGGGATTCAACATGGGGATAATGAGGGTATAAAATATGGAAGCCACTTATTAGTGTCAAAGGAATGACTGGACTTGGTCTGTACATACATAAATTTTAAAGTCCCACAGAACGTTGTGACCACTATCAGGTAGGAATCACAGGTGGAAAAACCCTTGCCCTTATGCTCAACAGAGTTCATCCTGAGAATGTTTCTGAGCATGAGCAAGTAAAACATAAGAACTATCAGAAGGGATAGCAAATCAAAACCTGATAATATCAGAATAATCACTTAATGTCATGTATTTTAGCACAGCAAAGATAACAAGGGGAGACTGTCACTGTAGAAATTATGGATGACATTGTACCCACAGAAAGAAAGATTAAAAATCTTCATGGTGACAAAAAGAGAAACAAACATGCCATGACTACAGTTGGATGGATATTCAATAAGTTTACTGTAGAATGATCATTATGACCTAGCAATTCTGCTACTAGATACAGTAATCAAAAGTTTAAAAAACACACGTTCTCCTACAAAAACTTGTGGGTAAATGTTCACAGCAGCATTATTCATAATAATCAAAAGTAGAAACAACCCAAATGCCCATAAACTGATGAATGGATAAAAAATGTGGTATATCCATACAATGGGATATCAATAAGCCATAAAAGAAAAGAAGTACTGATACCCGCTGCAACATGAATGACTATTTAAAGCATTATGCTAAGTGAAAGCAGCCAGGTATAAAAAGCCACATATTGTACAATTCCATTATATGAAATATCCAGAATAGGCAAATCCATAGACAGAAATTGGATTAGTTGTGAATTGTTCAGGACATTGAATTAATTATCAAGAGACAATACATTTAGGGACATAATTTTAGTGGATATAAAAAGCACCATAAATCTCGTTTGATTTAATAAATGAGAAGTTGAAAAACTGTGCTATTTTCTAAATCTATGCTAGTAAATGTGTCTCCCTCTATGTGAGAAAAGATATGAGATATTTTTCTCTCCATCCTTAGAGTTCTATGTAAAGCATTAAGCATTTTTTTTACATGGTTCTATTTACAATTACATTATTTTATGTGATTATTGAAGATAGACTAGTTCTGACATTTCTAACTGATTTTATTTCTTTTTTGTCTCAAGATTCTCAAAACAATTAAAATTACAATGGGTAAAGCTGAGCATTTGACCATCACTACAAAACTACCCTAGTATAGAGGTTAAGGAAGTTAAATCATTCCTAGCCCCACCATATCTCCCCCTGCTTATTTTAGTGCTTTCAACACTAAAATAAGTGACAACATCAATAAAATACTCATTTAAATATATTTATCTGAATGCGAAGTAATTTTGGAGTGGTAATAAAGAGAGTTCTAGGAAGACGTGTTAAATAAATGAGTGGAAAGAGCCCTTAATTTGAGGTAAACTACACATTCCTATTTTATAACTTTGCAAAGACTGTTCGTTGTTTAAATCTGTGTTTGTACAGATTTTAATCTTAGTTCCAATCTCTATTAGTTTTTATTTGGTCATTCAAGGGACAGTTTGATGACATTTCAAAGACTCCTCCAAGACTTCTAAGAAAAGAAGAAGAGGCAGTACTCTTACTAATCAGACATATTGGTGTGACGGAGCTTCCATGAAGCAAATTAGATGCTTTAATATTTTGCTTTGGCCTCACCTCCAACTGAAAGTGATTACTTGCAAATGACATTGATCCTTTCAATGAAAGAAGTAAATCTGGGAAACATATGGCACAATTGAAACAGAATTTCAAGGATTGTAAAATATTTATATAGTCCTTTTAATTTAATAGTAACTTGTAAACACTATGGAAATCTGTTAATATTTCAGGTTAAAAATTCTGAAACAAATCTGCTTGACTAGAAATAATAATATCATACCTGACATCCTGATTAAGGGTCCAAGCAAAAGAAAATAATCATGACAATTTTAAGCATTTGGAGGTGGAGTTTCTTAACAACATGCACTCCCTTTTCAGAGGTTGCATTTCTTTACTATTCAAAGAATATCAAGTAACTGCATCAAAGTAAATCTGTAGCTTTCATTAAAAAAATAATAATAAAGATATTTACAGGGGCCGGCTCCGTGGCCGATTGGTTAAGTTCACGTGCTCTGCTGCAGCGGTCCAGGGTTCGGATCCTGGGCGCGGACATGGCACCGTTCGTCAGGCCACATTGAGGCACTGTCCCACACCCCACAACTAGAAGGACCTGCATCTAAGATAAAGTAAGATATACAACTATGTACTGGGGTGGGGGTGGGCGGATTTGGGAAATTAAGCAGAAAAAAAAAAAAAGATTGGCAACAGTTGTTAGCCCAGGTGCCAATCCTTAAAAGAAAAAAAAAAGGGAAGATTGGCAACAGTTGTTAGCCCAGGTGCCAATCTTTAAAAAAAAAAAAGATATTTACAACATCATACTGGCCCAGAAACTTCAGTTATCAAAACAGACTGCTAAAGCTGTGGCTAAATCAACCGGGTAGGGTATTAGACACTACAGTTTAAATAGGAAATAAGGCCATGAAGCGTCACTGGAACTCTGAAAGCTAGTCCTGGAAATAGGTGTAGTATACACACCTCTAATGAGGAATCACTCTATGCTCTCCTTGTGTCCCTACCATAACTTAAAAATAAGAATTTATGGGTTTGTTTCCTCATTTGAGATCCTCCCTGAGGAGAAAGGATACAATTGGTTAACCATGCCTAATGCATTTGAAATCTCCAAACAAAGCCAATGGAGTATCTGCTAATTATACAACACGTATTTATATTTCCATATAATGTTATGTCAGATACCTTTCCACAGTGCCTCTTCATTAATTCTTTGCTACTGCAACCTAGAGATCTGAAATCAAAACATTGCATCTGTAGGATAGCCATTTTAGCTTTTCTGGTAACAATTATCTCCTTTTAATACAGTGGCTTTTTATGGCTTTATGGCTGAGGACATAATGGAGAGATGTTTGAACAATGCTTATTGCATTGTTTCAAAAATTCTCAAGGGAAAATAATATATATGTATAACTATTTCTCCTTTGTGGTGTTTTAACTTATTGAAGCATAATATGCATACATCATAAATAACATTTACAAACTTACCACATTGTGTAATGATAATCCAAATTAAACAGCAGTTGTGACAACAAAAATAAAATAAAACATTATCAGTACCCCAGAAGAGTCCTTTACTCTCCTTTCTAGCATAAACTGTCCTCTTACACACACACACACAAATGAATAACCACTCTTCTGACTTCCAACAGCATAAATTATTTTCACATATTTTTATT